>NC_056750.1:707933512-707983512 GCF_019279795.1 Protopterus annectens | reverse complement strand
CTTATCCTCTCTAAATGGCACTATCATTAGACCAGACTCACACACTAAACTCCTGGGTGTTATCATAGATGACCAGCTCAAACTAGACCTCCACATACTTCATTCCATAAAGAAAACACACCAAAAACTGGGCCTTCTTTACAGAAATAGCAAATTCCTGAGCGCCAACTCAAAAGTGCTGCTAGCCCAATCCTATCTCCTCCCTGCCCTCCTCTATGGCTCCCCTCTATTTTCTAATCTACAAAATAACCTGCTGGCAAAGCTTGAGCCAAACCTACAACAAAATTGCTAGATTTGTCACCAGCAGTTCCTATAAATCCCATCACAGCACAGCACTCACAAAACTATACTGGCTTGAACTCCCACACCTTTTGGCCAAAAGTCAGCTAATCCAAGCTTTTACAATTCTTAATTCTAACTTTGACTTTCCATCTCTGTCCAACCTGATTTCCTGGTACACCCCTCCCCGTTCCCTGCGCAGCTCCGATAAACACTCACTACAAGTCTATAAGACCCAAAAAGAACATTGGTAAAATACTTTATAAACACTCCATTTCACTTATCGGGAACAGTCTTCCACTCCAAATCAGAAGCCGTAGCTCCCCTTTCTAACTTAAAACATGACCTGATAGTGTAGCTCCGTAACAACCCTGTATGTACCTGCAATCACCCTACTTAACCCCTCCCTCTCCCTATACCCACTTTACCATTAAGTCTAATCTATAAGACCTTTCCTATTTCTATAACTTACTATATCTATATGCTCTCCCTTCTACACTCTCCCTCTAGATCACTACATCCCTCCTCTACTACCTTCTTCTTCTTCTGCACCATCTCTTCCTCTGTTTTGAGGCCCCCTGCACATACACACTTACTCCTTCTAGCCACTAATCTAATAATGTCATATTATTTTCAAATGATTACCTATAACCTTAATTCCCTTACTGCACACCTCTTGGATTTATTATCGTTGTTTTTCCTTTTACAAGCTTATGATTATATTTTTGTATATAGCTGTGTTTAATTCCATGGAGTACATTAGTTTTTTTGTTATCCATTGTATTCATAACATTGTTTTGCTCTATATTATTGTAAACTTGTCTCTACTTGTATGTTTGTTTGGGGCTTTTCTCCTCGGGTCTCACTGAAAAAGAGTAAATTCTTACCCAGTTGGACCAACCTGGTTAAAAAATGCAAAATAAATAATTAAAAATAAACTGTGGCTCAGTTTTAGAAACCAAAGATTACAGTAGGTGGGCAGCCAGAGTTTTAGGCGTATACATTTGACAATACATAGTGTCAAGGTTACTGTACAGTATACTGTGTGGGGTGCCTTCAGTGTGGGGTCCACATATTCCACCTGTCATTGTGTGCCTTCCCAGCATGCCTGCCCTGTCACCCACTGCCCACATACATTGTGCCAGTGATCTGGTGTTAATCTGGACTGATCCTCATGATATGCAGTGCTGCATTTCCATAAAGCAACACACTGCCTTCATGTATAGGTCTATTATATGTGTGCTGACAGGATAGGGATCTTGTTCACCCACAAGTATTCATATGCTAGTGTATTTATTTGAAAAAATGGAATTTTTTATTTTTGTGCCCCTGTGTTCCTGTTCTTTTTTGGTGACGGTACACTTGCCCCTATGCCATTCCCATCTTCTTGATAAGCCTGCTGACACAGATATGTGGGCGGCATACCTATCAACCACTTAGTGGAAGAAATCTGTACCACGCCTGACAAAATGTGGGGTACAAAGGCCCAAGAATAGACATATTTTAAATATGGCTCATATAAACTTAGAAAGTAGCTAGAGTAACAGGGTTTGTTTTAACATACATTTTCTGAAGGGTTTGAACTCTGAAACTCAAATTTATTATTTAGTGACATCAGTCCTCCGATCATCCCAGTGAAATGCCAGAAAACCGAACATTTTATGAGGAACAGACCAGAAATATGAGTCACAAATGTAGGCATTCTGTGAAAATCTGTTGAGAGGTATGTGGTGGGGGATTTTTGCATGATGCCATATAAATTGTCTGTCGCACACACAGACACAGGCTCACACAAAAACACACACAAGATGGCATGTGACTTTGTGTGTTCCTGTCAGTCATGCTATAGTGTCATGACATGGAAGAGTGGGTGACCATCTTCCACATTAATGTATTGACTGGCCTGCTGGCATCATAACAAGTGCTTATTTCCAGAAGTATGAAAGTGCAAATGCTTGTGACATGGAGACCCAACAAAGGACAGTAAATGGGGCATAGAGGTGGATGGTGGGGGTGTTGTAGAATATTACTGTTTCGTCACTTTTTGTACTGGCATTGCATTGTTTATTCATCACTGGATATAGTTTATGGAACGACGCTGTTAATGTCCATGGAGCTCAGTAACAGAAAGTACAGTTTTGTACCTACCATAAATGTAGATGTCCGATAGGTATGCATCTGCAGTCATAACATATTGGTTGTCCTGCCTCAGGCAGCCCTTCGGTCGGCCGGATTCCAAAGTCTGGGTCTGGCCTCGGCTGATGTCACACTTTCCCCAACGTCATAGCTACTGGGGTATAAAGACATCAGCCGACGCCATTTTCATCAGTGTTTCATGTTAAGTTGTCTATCTCGCCTTCATTCTTGCTGGATGGGTTCGGAGCCGACCTCGGCTCCGACTCGGCCACTCTAAAAGCTCGAGAGTTGGTTCCACCGGCTCGAGGCTCCCCTTATATCCCACAATGCTAGGCGAGAGTTACCTCAGATCTCGTTTGCCGCTACAGCTTCGAGGTTGGTTGTTTCTACCGGTTCCAGGTGAGTACTATTTTTCTTGTAAAAATTAGTCTTTAAAACCCCTTTTAAGTTAATATTCTTACTTAGTTAGTGTAGGTTAGAAAACTTTATTCCCGACCCTAAATTTTTTCCGTTTCTTTCCCCAAGAACCTTTGGTTCTTCCATTGGGCCTTCCCTTCCCTAGTGGAGTGTGTGTGTTTTTTGTAGTTTATTCTAGTTTATTGTAGTTTTAAATACTAGTATTACTACTAGTTTTATTGTGTTTTCCTGACAGGGTATAACTTGTGTGTTTGTGTGCGTGTTTGTGTACACCTGTCAGTCAAAATGTCTAAAGAAGCAAAGGTCTCCGGATTCAAGAAGTGTGATGCGTGCTGTCAGAAAATGTCTCTGACAGACGCTCACACTTCTTGTGTCTATTGTCTGGGGCCTTTGCACCTGCAGGACTCCTGTGCTGTGTGCCATGGCTTCAGCCCCAGGGTCCTGCAGGAAAGGAAAAATAAATTAATTCTTAGAGGCTTACTGAAGCCAGAGGATTCCCTGTCTGTTTCAACAGGGAAGCCCTCTAAGGCATCGAGGTCTTCGGCTCCGGCTTCTGAACCGAGACCTCAGGTTGCTCAACCTTTGCCTTTATCGGCTCCGGCTGGAGCCGATAAGTCTCAGTCCACAGTTTCTGTGGCTCCCTCGGCTCCGGCCGGAGCCGAGGTTATTGAGGTTCCCGTGTCGGCTCCGACCAGACCTTCGGAGCCGACAACTAGGAAGAGGTCCAGGTCACCATCTCTTGGCTCCGTTCATTCGGCTCCAGGATCTCCCCTGCTGTCTGAACGGAGCCAAAGGTCTCACTCCTCTAGGTCATCGAGGCTGTCGGATCATGACCTTCAGAGGGTAGTGAGTCGACTACTTAAGTCCGAGGCGCTAGCCCAGATGCTTCAGAGCCCGACTCATCAGTCGATGCCTGCCCCGGTCCATCAACTTTTTCCTCCTTCGACTCTCTTGAGTTCGGAGCCGGGTCGCGTCGGAACCGAGACTGTGATTACGTCGGAGCCGATACAATTGTCTTCGGCTCCGTCGTCGGCTCCGTTTTCTTCTTTGGAAGAATCTCGGCGCCGGACTTCCCTCGTCGGCTCCGAGGGGGTGAGTGGCATCAGACCCTTGTCCGACCCCCCTCTCCCTCTCGGGGCTTCGGCGCTGGTGAGTTCGGCTCCGACATCGGCCTCGGAGCCATCACTGTCGGTGCCGAGGGGGGTTCTTAGCTCCTCGGAGCGGGGACCTCTGGCTCTGCCTGACAGGGGTGCATTCGAGGTCATGCGGAGTGTGTTAGAGCCTGGCTCTACTCCACAGTCGGCTCCGTCCGCCCCTCCCTCTATGCTGCCTCAGGGTAAGTCGACTCACTCCCTCATCCCGGACCACAGAGAGCCAGCTCCTCAGGAGCCCCCTGTGGGGATTTCATCCTCTTCCGAGGCCTCTCCTGATTTGGCAGAAGAGCCCCCTCGAAAAAGGAAGTGTAAGAGGAAACACATTGACTCACCTGAGTCTATCACGTCAGACACAGATTTGGATGATTCTGAGGGTTCCCCCATTCCCCTTCTGAAGATGTCTCATTTGCAGACATTCTGGAGATCCTGAAACAGAGGGGAAATTGGCCAGCCCTCAACCCTTCGGAGGACGAATCTGTGTATCTTGAGGCGTTTGGCTCTCGTCCTTCCACCTCCTGGGTGTCCCCCCCTTGACCCCTCATGCAGGTGGTTGCTAAGAAGGCATGGACAGCTCCTGATTCAGTGGACCCCACTCCCAGGAGACCCTCTAAGTTCATCACAGCTCCAGCAGACAAGCAATTTTTAACAAAAGGAGTTTCTGTGGATGCTATGGTGGTAGCTGCTGCCACAAAGAAGGAACTGGCTGATCCTTCAGTACCTGTCCATCCACCTAACAAGGAATCTAGGTCCATGGATAGGTACCGGAAGCGGATGTTCTCCTCAGCGACATTTACCATGCGTTCGCTGAACTACCTGTGCCATTTCACTCGTCTTCAAAGGGACTTGATCAAGGAAGCGAGTGAAATGTTAAAAGATCCTACAGCTGCGGGTTTCCAAGACAAGATGAACACGCAGCTGGCTACCCTTAATTCCATATCCAACTCCTCCATGCGCCTCCTTTCTTACGCGGCCGATGGAGCGAGCAGAGCCGCAGGGACAGGTGTGGCCTTGCGTAGGCACGCCTGGATGCGGCTATGCAATTTTGCGGACCCTTTCAAGATGTCTTTCACGAACTCCCCTTTTGATGGATCATCTCTCTTTGGTCCTCAAGTGAAAGAAACCCTGACTAGGTGCGAGACTGATGGCAAGACCCTTTCTGCCGTCGGAGTCCGTTTTTCGACTCCTTCCAGGCCTTGCCCCAAAGGCCAGAAGGGTGGAAAGATGTGGTTCCGTAAACAATCTCAAGGGACTTCGCCTGACGCACAGAGTCGTTTTCCTTCCAAAGGCAGAGGTGGGAATAACAATGGTAGACGTCACCCTAGGGGCAGGGGGGGTCCGCAGAACCAGGGCAATCGGGAAGCCTTCCCTGACAAGCCCTTTCAGCATCCCTGAGGTGTTGCCCGACTGCCCATCTTCGGAGGCAGTCGGGGGAAGATTGTCACTGTACCCAGAAGCCTGGCTATCCCTGACTCAAGACAAATGGGTACAGTCCATCATTTCCGAAGGCTATTCTATCCCCTTTCTTCGCTTTCCAAATCAGTCAAATCTGCTTGCAAAAAGAGCAATTCAGCCAGTGCCAGCAGACCAACAAGGATCCGGAATCTACTCAAGGTTCTTTTTAGTTCCAAAGAAAACAGGGGACTGGAGACCGATATTGGATCTCAGTGTCTTGAACAAATCAGTCAAGAAAACAAGATTTCGGATGGTCATGCTGCAATCCATCCTTCCCCTTTTGGGCAAAGGAAACTGGATGTGCTCTATAGACCTTCGGGATGCGTACTATCACATAAAAATGAACAGACGCTCCAGAAGATTCCTCCGCTTCAGGCTGGGAACCAGTCATTTTCAGTTCAGGGCCCTGCCCTTTGGTCTCACCACTGCCCCGGTGTTTACCAAATGCATGGCAGTGGTAGCTTCTCACCTGAGACGACAAGGATTCCAGGTGTTTCCATATTTGGACGACTGGCTCCTCACAGCTCCCACCAAGCATCTCCTTCTGATGGCCAGAGATTATACTTTTCGCGTTTGTCAAAAACTGGGTATTTCAATAAATTGCGAAAAGTCTGTTTTGTCGCCTTGTCGTACTATTACCTACATAGGCGCAAATCTGGATACTATAAACATGTCTGCAAGGCTAACACACCAAAGGATATCAGACATTCACAAATTGGTATCACTCCTTCTCAACAACAACAGAATCAAAGCCAGGTTAGTTCTAAAGGTGTTGGGAATCATGGCAGCGGCCATACCTCTCCTTCCATTAGCCAGATACCACATGCGGATCCTTCAGTGGATGCTTTTACTCAATGGTCATACCAGGAACTTCCAATGTCTCACACCATTGTGATCACGCAGCGTGCAAAAGCATCTCATGTGGTGGATGTCTTCCCCAGCTCCTGTCGGAAGACCCTTTGTTCCACCTCCTCCGGTTGCTACACTGACAACGGATGCCTCCCTGATCGGGTGGGGGGGGCATTATCAGGGCAGGACAGTCCAGGGCACATGGCAACCAAACGAATGCCACTTGCACATAAATGTTCTGGAGATGAGAGCAGTGCTTTTAGCGTTGCAAGCCCTTCAAGACTCTCTTCCCTTGGGAACAATTGCAATCCAGACAGACAATATGTCTGTAGTGTGGTACATCAACAAACAAGGCGGAACCAGATCTTACCCCCTGTGTCGAGAAGCACTCAGACTGTGGCAATGGGCGATTTCTTCTCAGCGTTTTCTGATAGCAACGCACATCCCCGGGAAGTCCAATCACATTGCGGACAAGTTGAGCAGAGCTATTCTCATGCCTCACGAGTGGTCTCTGAAAGACTCTGTAGTGAGAGAAATTTTTCTCAAGTGGGGTCAGCCTTGCTGCGATCTTTTTGCTACTCCCCAAAACAGCAAGTGCAGAGAATATTTCACTCTATTCCCTTTACCAGGCCAACCCAGCAGAGACGCTCTAGTCCAAGTTTGGCCCCGGGACTTCTGTATGCATTCCTCCTTTCCCACTGATCTCTCAAGTAATTCAGAAAGCTATCGCTCAGAAGGCATCCTTGATCCTCATTGCTCCTTACTGGCCTCGACAAGTGTGGTTCCCCTTTCTACATCGTTTCTCTTGAGCGACCGTGGAATCTGGACCTAGTTCCAGATCTTTTGATCCATCAGTCGGGTCAGTTTCATCGCTCCCTCCCTCTCTGAACCTCACTGCTTGGTTCCTCCAGTTCCAACCGTAGCCAGGCTTCCTCAATTATCTCACTCTGTTAGAGATATATTGATAGCTTCCCATAAATCTTCCACTCGAAAGATTTATTTGAGTAAGTGGAAACGCTTCTCATATTGGGCACAAGGAAAGGACATAGATCCTTTCACCGCTTCCATCCAACTAGTCCTTGATTTTCTAGCTGAACTCTTCCATGCAGGTTCATCTCCATCTACACTTAAGGTTCAATTGGCAGCTATTTCTAACTTCCATGTGGATATTTCTGAATCTGCCCTAATGTCCCACAAACTTTGCAAAGCCTTTTTGAAAGGAGTTTTTCTTCTCAGACCTCCTATAAGAAATCCTCCTTCTCCTTGGGACCTAAATTTAGTTCTTGCTTCTTTGATTCTTTCCCCTTTCGAACCTGCAGCTTCCTGTTCCTTGAAATTGTTATCATGGAAAACTCTCTTTCTGGTAGCTATTACATCAGCTAGAAGAGTTTCAGAACTTCAAGCACTCAGTTGTCGTCCTCCTTATCTTGTGTTTCATAAGGACAGAGTATCCTTACGAACTAACCCGTCCTTTTTGCCTAAGGTGGTCTCGACATCAAATCTAAACCAAAGCATTGACCTCCCTGTCTTTTTTCCAGAGTATTCCAATAGGTCTGAACAAAAATTACACTGCCTGGATGTTCATCGTCAATTGAGGTACTACTTGGATAGAACAAAACAATTCAGAAAATCTGATCAGCTGTTTGTCTCCTATGCGGAAAGCAGAAAGGGACTTTCAGTTTCAAAGGTATCATTATCCAGATGGCTAACATCTTTAATTTCCCTGGTATATGAAATTAGACAACAAAAATTGCATAATAAACCTAAAGCCCATTCCACCAGAGCTTTGGCTACTTCTTTAGCCTTCCAAGACAGACTGCCTATTGACACCATTTGTGCAGCGGCTACTTGGGCTACTCCTCACACTTTTATTTCTCATTATAAGTTGGATTTAGCTTCTAGGCATAGAGCTAACTTTGGTTCCACTGTTCTCAGGAGTCTGTTCCGTTAGGCCACCCGGGACAAGGTGCTAGGGACACAGTCCCATCCAGCAAGAATGAAGGCGAGATAGACAACTTAACATATAGAAGTTATGTTCTTACCATAACGTTCCATGTTAGTTGTCTTCTTCTCGCTTCTTCTTGCCCCACCCTCCTTCCCCCTGGCCTGGACAGACCTAGAGGAGTTGTGATTGTGACCTCTCTTTCTACCACCTCTTTCTTAGACATATGCTATTATGCATATTTCCTGGTTCAGGATGTAGGTCACCCTTCTTTCTTCCTGTTGTTAGAGGTGGATTCTGTTTTACAGTTATACTGTTACTATTATAAGCTGGGGTTAGCTTACAAACGAGATCTGAGGTAACTCTCGCCTAGCATTGTGGGATATAAGGGGAGCCTCGAGCCGGTGGAACCAACTCTCGAGCTTTTAGAGTGGCCGAGTCGGAGCCGAGGTCGGCTCCGAACCCATCCAGCAAGAAGAAGGCGAGAAGAAGACAACTAACATGGAACGTTATGGTAAGAAGATAACTTCTATTTGCCCCAGATGCCAGGTGCCCTCTAGGAAGGCTAAATTTGGATAAATATTGCATGTTCCAAACAGTAGCAAAAAATATATATATACATATATACAAACAAACAAACAAATACACCATAACAGATTCCCCCAGCTAGCTGAAAGAGGGGTAAGCACCCTAGGAATACCACAGAGGGGAAGGAGGGTGGGTAATCCTGACTGCAGATGCATACCTATCGGACATCTGCATTTATGGTAGGTACAAAACTGTACTATGTCCTTCAAGGATGCATCTGCAGTCATAACATATGGGTAGAATACCATAGCCAAACTGGGGGAGGAGGTACTAAGATAAGGATGGTGTAGTTAAGATCCCCTGTAAAACTGCAGTTGCAAAGCCTGCTCGGGATCTGGAGTATAAAGGTAGATTATAATGCTTGGCAAATGTATGCACGGAGCTCCAAGTAGCAGCTTCTGAAATGTCCTTGGTAGCCACTCCTTGTAGGAAAGCTGTAGTGGTGGCTGTGGCCCTTGTGGAATGAGGCCTGATATGTTCAGGAGCTGTCTTTCCATGAAAAGAGTAGCAAAAGCGAATGCAATTTCCTATCCATTTTGAAATTGTCTGCTTGGAAATTGCTTTTCCTTGCACCCCAGTTGCATAGGCTACAAAATGTTGGTCAGTTTTTCTGCTAGTTTTAGTTCTGTCCAGTTAGTAGCGTAGTTGTCTGTGTATATCCAAGATTTGCAAGAGTTTCTCTCCTTTGTTCTGTGGGTTAGGGAAGAACGTAGGCAAATGAATGGCTTGGTTCAAGGATACCCTGGATACCACCTTTGGCATGAAAGTTGGATTGGTTCTCAGAGACACTCTATCCTGGTGAAAAATAATGAAAGGCTGCACTGCCATTAATGCCTGTAGCTCGGATACTCTTCTTGCTGAAGTGATTGCCAGAAGGAAAGCAGTTTTCCAAGATAAAAACTGTAAGTCTGCTGATGCTGCTGGTTCAAAAGGAGGTAGTGTCAATTTTCCAGCACAAAATTGAGATCCCATGCAGGTAGAGGGGGTTTCCTTGGAGGTTTAACATTTTTGATCCCTCTCAGAAATTGTCTGAGTAGAGGGTGAGAGAAGAGAGGCGGATCCATGTTGTATTCTGCTGAAATTGCTGAAGCATGAATCTTAATGGAAGAGTAAGACAGGCCATTGTGTAGCAATTCTGCTAAGTATTCTAGGATGTGTGCTAGGTTTGCCACTGTAACATCTGTTCCCTTTGATGTGCTCCAAATGAGGAATCTCCTCCATTTAGCAGAGTACGCTTTCCTGGTGGAGGGTCTGCGAGACTCCAGGATAATGTCCTTGACCCTCTGAGATAAGAAAGTTTGGTTTGGTCTTAAGCAATTTTCCAGGCAGTTAGTTGCAGAGTTTTCAAGCTTGGATGCAGGGTCTTGAAATTGTTCTGCGTTAGAAGAAGAGGCCATAGGGGTAGAGGCCATGAGTTTGCCTGAGACATGTTTTTCAGTAGCGGATACCAGTGTTGTCTTGGCCAGTCCGGAGCTATTAGTATCACCTTTGGCTGTTCCTCCCTGATCTTCAGAAGAACCTTGTACATCAATGGGAGAGGTGGGAATGCATACACTATTAGGGCATTCCAGCTGAAAGAATGAGAGTCCACCCTCCAGGCTTGTGGGTGGTATGTCCTTGAGCAGAATTTCTTCAGTTGGTGGTTGAGAGGGGAGACGAACAGGTCTATCTCTGGCAATCCCCATTTCTTTGTTACGAGTTTGAAGATGTCTGGATGCAGCATCCATTCGTGAGCATCCGTGGTAGTCCTGCTTAAGTTGTCTGCTAGTGAATTCTCTTTTCCTGGTACAAATATGGCCCGCAGCTGGATATTGAGATTCAGGCCTATGTTCCACAGACCCATTGCCATCCGGCATAGAGGGTAGGAATGCGTGCCTCCCTGTTTGTTTATGTACCACATGACCATGGTGTTGTCCGTCCTTATCAGCAGATGTCCTTGCTGGAGGAATGGTTTGAGTGCCTCGATTGCATGCTTCACTGCCAGCATCTCCTTTTGGTTTATGTGCAAGTTTAGCTGTCCTTGAGACCATAGGCCTTGGATACATTTGTCCTCCATGTGTGCTCCCCATCCTAGGTCTGAGGCGTCCGTGGTGATGGTCTGCCTTGGTTTTAGTTTCGTGAAAGGCAACCCTCTGTTGGACTGGCAGGCCTGAGCCCACCACATGAATTCCTTTTGAAGACATGGAATGATTGGTATCATGGTTTCTAGACTGTGTCTGTGTTGAGACCATACATTCCTTAGGTACCATTGTAATTTTCTCATATGCAGCCTGGCATGTGGGATCAAGATTATGCAGGATGCCATGAAACCCAGGGCCTGCAGGACTTTCCTTGCAGTAATCTGAGTTTGTCTTGTCAAAGTCATGAAATAATCTGGAAGTTGTTTTTGTTTTTCTTCTGTGAGAAAAGCCATCTGAGTTATTGTGTCCAGATCTGCACCCAAAAAGGTTATCCTTTGGGATGGCACTAGTCTTGACTTTTGGATGTTGACTGTGTATCCCAAGGCCTGTAGCAGGTGTATGACATAGGCCAAATCCTTTATCAATTTTGTCTTGTTGTCCGCTTGTATTAGGCAGTCGTCCAGGTATGGGTAGATTTGAATTCCCTGAAGTCTGCAATGTGCAATTACTGATGCCAGGCATTTGGGCGCAGTAGATAAGCCAAAGGGCAATGTTGAGAATTGATAATGCTCTGATCCTGCAAGAAATCTGAGGTATCTTCTGCAGTCTGGTCGGATAGGGACATGCAGGTATGCCTCCTTGAGATCTAGAGTCACCAGCCAAGACTCCTTGCCCAACATGGGAAGAAGTTGCTGTAGGGTCGGCATTTTGAATTTTGGTACAATGAGAAATGTGTTCAGTGCGGACAAGTCGAGAATAGGCCTCCATTGGTTTTCTTTTCTTGGTACAAGGAATAGTCTGGAGTAAAATCCTTGGCCTTGTTCCATAGATGGTACTCTTTCTATTGCTTTCATCTGAAGTAAATTTTTGATTTGTCTTAAAGCCTCTGGCTTCTGATTTGGTGGTAGGTTTGGCATTCCGCTCTTTTTTGGTAAAGTGTGGAAGTGAAACCTGTATCCTTTGTCTATTGTTTGCAATGTCCATGTGTCCTTTGTAATGCAATGCCTGTTTTTTGAGAATAAAGCCAGCTTTCCGCCCAAGGGAGCTTCCAGTTGTTCCCTGGTAGGCGGAATCAGAGTCAAGTCATTGTGTCTGTCCTGTGCTAGTGGTTGTAGTTGCAGCTGTGGCAGTACTCCTCTGGTTGGCAGGCTGCCACTGACGGCCCCCTATAGGCACCTTTGGATTGACCTCTGCCTCGAGGGCGTCTATTTCTGCCTTTCTGTGCTCTGGAGGTGTATGGAAAGGACCAATTCTTGGAAGGCCAGTTTCTGCTGAACCTCGGAGGTTGGACCTGTAGAAATTCCTTTACTGTTTGTACAGATTTAGCTTTTTCTTCCACCTTCTTTAGAATCTCCTGTGCAGGGGAGCCAAATAAACTTTGTTTCTCCATTGGAGCATCTAGGAGCTTAGCCTTGACATGGTCTGGCAGGGATTGCTCTTTTAGCCAGGCATGCCTACGAATTACTGCCCCAGTCGTAGCTGATCAAAATGAAGCCTCCAGTGCATCATAGCCACATTTTAAGAAATGATTACTGACCTGCTGAGAGTTGTGTACCAAATCCTGAAGGGATTTACGGTCTAAAGGTTCAGTAGAAGAAAGCTTCTTATTCAGCTGATCTAACAAATATTCTTGGTACTGTATCATATGGAATTCACAGTTTAAAGCCCTGGCAGAAAGAGTAGCAGATGTATAAACCTTTTTACCCCATCTCTCTAATGCTCTAGACTCTCTGTCAGAGGGTAGCGGATTTTTGGCAGTGGCAGCTGCAACACCTTTTGGGCCCTGTGAAATAGTTTCTGGATCTGCAGCATGGGCTTTATACAGGTGGAAGTGGGAATCCGGGACCCTGTAATATCTGTCAGGTTTGGCAGGGGCCGGAGGAAGAGAATCAGGTGCAGAACTAACATCATTATACACATCATCAATTACAGTTAGCACTGGTGGTATGGCTAAGGGCCTATGCTGGGGCAAATGTAAAAAAGTCCTTAGCCTTTTTCTCGAATCAGAAAAATCCTGACCCTGCCATTGAAAGTGTTCCCTCATAGAATGCAAGGTCTCCCCAAAGGAAAATTCTTCAGGAGGGGAGGCAGAAGGGATAGAATCTTCAGCATCTGAATCCTCGAAAGGAGAATAGGCCCCTTCTTGATGGTCTGACAAATCAGATCCATCCGTGGAGTAATCAGAGGAGACAGGTTCAGAGGGTTCAGTCCTAGGCCTTTTGTCTGGTGGTGGTTGGGAGTCCCTGTCTGGGTGAGGTTGGGAGCCCCTAATCAAGGATATCAGGTCCTCAGCAAGACTGAGAATCTGAGAACTTGAGGAAGGCCTCTGATAAGTAGATTTGGCAGGCAAAGCTTTTGAAAGTTTGGCAGCTTTAGCCCTGGAGAAGGCCTTAATAGACATAGAAGCTGGGGGCCTAGCTGCCCCACGTGCAGGTGTAGATATGTCCAATGGAATGGTGTCGGACAAATCTTGAGCGCTAGCTTCGGTAGGGATTTCTGAAGCCGACTCGGCCGGGGCCTCAGTGGCCTCAGTTGTCTGAGGTAAGGTTTCTGTCGTAGGAAGAACCGAGGGCTCGGTTTCAGCCGAAACCGCGACACTCGCGGTAGGCCTAGCCATGGTTTCAGCCGAAACCGCGGGCTGCGAGTGTCGGTCCTTTTCCCTGCGTTTTTTGGCCAGATGCGAAGTCGGAGTCTCCGGCATTTTATATGCAAAAGCGGAACCGAAAAATTCTTCTGCAAACTCCGACCGACGTCTAAGAGTCCGTCGGTTGAAGGAGGCACAGGCTAAACAAGCTGATACGTCATGGTCTGGGCCTAAGCAGGGAAGGCAGAAAGAATGGAAATCCTTATGAGGTATTTGTTTCCCACAAGTTAAACAATTATTTACTTTGTCTGACATCGGCTGAGGCAAGAAAGAGTCCCCAACGGGGTACTTAGCTTTTTTCGAAGTATTCGGTAGCTGAAATCTCTGGATCTGACCGACCGGCACTTGCAAACAGCTTCTGCTTCGGGCACCGCGCGGCAAGAAAGACTGAGAAAAATGGCGTCGGCTGATGCCTTTATACCCCAGTAGCTATGACGTCGGGGAAAGTGCGACATCAGCCGAGGCCAGACCCAGACTTTGGAATCCGGCCGACCGAAGGGCTGCCTGAGGCAGGACAACCCATATGTTATGACTGCAGATGCATCCTTGAAGGACATCAGAATAGTCACCCTGCTCCTGTATTACTGATCTGCAGGCATTAGATGATATGTGATTCAAGATGACTGGCTCTATATGGTTCACATAGTGGCTCTGCAGGGCTATAACGAGTGATGGACCTAGGGTATTTGTTTGCATGGTAGGAATACCATGATATGCTTCCTCCAAATATCTCAAATTCAAGTCTTTGTGAAAGGTAAGAAATTTGGAAAGCAGCAGATGTGCTGAGTAACAGTGTGGGTTAGCATGTCGTGCTGAGTTAACACCTTGGCATTTCAAAAACATCATCTGCCTGTTATATATTTAGGCATGCAGAATAAGCATGTTTTGCTGCATAGTATGCTGTCTCAAGCAGTCTTCCTTCGTCCACCATCATTACATTGGTGAATTTCACACAACAGGATTATTCTGGCTGAATTAATTTGCATAGCTGCTCTATACCTGGGGTAGTCTGGGTACAGCAAGCATTCTTCCTCACATGGTCCACATATCCCTAGGGGTTTTGTGGGCTGTTGTAGGACTCAGGCCTTGAATTTCTTCTTTTTGTCAGCCCAATGCTGTCCTTAACTGTATTTGTGAACACCTCTCAAGTACTGTGTAGCGCTCTCGATAATTCTTGATCCATTTTATTTTGTAGGAAAAAAATAAAGCATACTTGTGTATAGAAAGAAGTAATCTTCCTCTGTGTCCCTTTGGTTACAGTATTATGTTACCGTTATAATAATTACCCACATGTATATTTTTTCCTGCTGCTATTCAGTTGAATGAACTGTGTGCACTTCAGTCAAATTCCTGAATATTTTAGTGCATGTCTACTTATAAATAAACTGTCAGTTAGTGTAAAGCAGCAACAATAGTATTAGAATTATTGTTTTAAGTCTAAAGACTGCACATTTGCTCTGAGAATGCAAATGTCTGAATTCTCATGGACGCAAGTCCAAATTCTTAGCCAACTGAGTGAAATATTTAAATAAATAAGAAATTATATAATCAGTATTCCCATATTTGCCTAAAGTAAAAACAAAAAGTATTTTAGGAAAAGAAAACACAGAGAAGAAACATTTTATGTAAGTAAACAGTTTACCACTAATTAATGTTGATGTGGATAGTTATTGCTTTGGTCCACAATGACCCAGCTGTGTGGCTCATTTCCAGAAACA
Source organism: Protopterus annectens (assembly GCF_019279795.1). Lineage (NCBI taxonomy): Eukaryota > Metazoa > Chordata > Ceratodontiformes > Protopteridae > Protopterus > Protopterus annectens. The sequence goes on along the minus strand of NC_056750.1, from coordinate 707,968,213 downwards.
TGTAAATGCTTTAAAACTGCAGCATAAACAAGAGTCAAGGGACTGATTTCCATGTGGCAGGAGTTATCCATAACAGATACATACTAAGATAGGTCTTCTTGACATTGCCACAGTTATATTTGTTGCACCTGATCTACCATACATGAACTAACTACCGCCCATCAGATCCTACAACCTCTGCATTGGCTGTGTTTCATAGAAAAGGTAATAAACACAGTTCCCTTTTTTCTGAACAGATGTGAAGTCATTGGAAGTGTATACTATTTACTCTGTTACACTGGGAACTGTGTGTGTGTGTGTAAATATATACATGTGTAGACCACAGGGAAAAGTGGTACTTGTGAGCAACAAAGCTGCTGGCTGAGAATCCCAAAAAATCAGAAAAAACAGAACCAAGCACTGTGGACAAGCTCAGTTGAGTCTTCAGAGTAATCAAGCATGTATAACCTGTTTAGAAATCAAAACTTCTTTATTGAAAAACAAATAGATGAACGATTTTAACCTTAAAAGAGGTTTGTCACATCTAAATGCAGTTTACATGGCATGCAGTAGTATTTGATTTAACACAAAGATCATTGTCAATTCACTTGAGCTGGGGTCGTCAATGTCTGTTATAGACTGTTCATCCAAGCTACAATACGATAAGTCTCAACTTTCATACTTGCTCTGCATATTGTCTCTAATTGGTAGCTAATAGGCTTATGTGCTATTTTCCTGTCCTGTGTGGTTAGTGCCTAATTGATACAAGCACTTTATATAAATCGTGTCTCTGGCTGTGTTTAACTATTGGTACATCAATGTATCTGTGATGTGATAGGTAGATGGTATTTTCCATGTTTAGATGGGGCAAAAAAGTATTAAAAAATGTGAAGCCAGTCAAATTAAAGTCCTTAAGTATTGTACTGTACTAATCATAACTGCAGCTAGTGAGGACAATCAGGCCCAACCTGTGAATTGGAGCAGCTACCTTCTATTCTTTATATCAGGTAGCATACTACCTTTTCTATGACAGATGAATACAAATTTCTAGTGATATATCGATTATAAGTGTGTTGAAAGCATTTTTTATAGGCAAGTGTCTATTTTAAATCATGGTTGTGGATTATATTTGTCAATACTGGCAGCCTGCATTGCACAGTGGCTTATGGATTTACTGTGTCTTTATTCATGTTGGCTTGCTATGCTGAGAAAAACATTGGAGAGAGAAATACTTAATACACTTAACACAGCATGAGCACAATAATTTAATAGTAATAATAATACTATCACATAACATAATAATATAATATAGTGTTGTGGTTTCCTCTAAAAATAGTATATCTCTATACTTGGAAGTGTCCACCCCTGTCTTTGAAAGCATTTTCTGATGTTACTGATTATAATGCAAGATTCAGTAGATACCCCTTTAAGAGGAAATACTTGTTGCTGCTATGAATAGCATTCAGGTGTTAACCTGAGTATATTTAAAGAAGGGACTGGATAGACCAAATAAGATGTCTCAGAATTAAGGCCCCAGGGAATCTAGAAGTGTTTTCACTTTTCACTAGAAGTGATTTCATTAGAAATAGAGAGCATTAGGTTGATGATGTATTAATTTAGTTCCTTTGTTCTAAAAAGGTGTTCTAAGCCCAAGGAGCTAAATTAATATTTCATCATCAACCTAATGCTCTCTATTTCTAATCATCCTACACAAGCCATCTCTTGGGTGGTTTGTTCTCTTTCCATATACTCACAGAATATGGCCATCACTACCTTTAGCATTTTGCTGTGGCACCGCTTAAAGATTTATTAAATGCACTGTGTTAGTAGATGGGAAAATGTTGCAGAAGGTTGTTAGAGTCTGATAACATAATCACCCTCATTAAAGGGAAATATATCCTTAAACAAAAGACTTTTTCACTAAAGCCTGTGGAGGTAATACATATTACTAGAGATAAAGATGACGCACCATTGCTAAGCTAGAAATCCAGAATGAGATTGGGAAGACACTACAAAGTGTTGTAGTAGTTACCTTATCTTTCTGGTGATAAGTTAATGGGAAGGATTTCACTCACTTGACAAATCTGTTATGACTGTGAGATGGAGAGAGGTGCTTTTGGATAGCCATGTCCCATTTTAAAGGAGAAGAACCACTGGGTTAGTGGCCCTTGGCCTTACCTTTGCAACCTTCTAAAGCAAAATGAAAGTATCTTCCAACATTTATGATTATTAGTAAGTTTGTGTTTAGTAGAGACTTAGGGATAATACTACAGAATCATAAGGGAACAATGAGTGAGCATATATAGAGAAAAGAATTCTATAACCCCTACAGAATCGAAGCAGCCTTTACAAGTAGGAAGTGAAACTAGACGGAAAGGAAAGGCTCGAGAAAAAGGCAGAAATGACCCACACAAATGGTTAAAAGGAAATGTTCATTTGTATTCTTCCTCCAAGAACCCCAACCAAGTGCACAAGGGAAGAGAACCCCTAGGAAATGAAAAGAAAGAACTAGTGAGGAAGTAACTTACACTGACATATAACATACTGTAAATACATAAATACACAAAATAAAAATAAAACTGAAAGAGTATTGAACATCAGGGCCCAGAGAGAGGTCATTGAAAAGGAAAGACTAGTTGATGGTCATACTAAATATTAGTATGTACTACCACTTGTTAGGGGAAGCGAGGTGCACTGAAACCCTAGTGTCAGTACCAGTAGGTGAAGCAGCTTAACCTTGTACCTCACAGGAGACTTAACTGACCTTCAAACTATTCAGCTTAAGTTTAAAAAGGCCAAGAGAGAAGACAAAATGCTGAGTTGAGTCAAGGAAAATATATCTAGCATTGTAGGGTAAGACCTGCTCAGTAGGGTAACCTAAATTACTATAGGAAATAATATGCTAAGTGCCCTTACCCAACTCTTTAGAAATGTATTAGTGAAGCTGGTAAATATACATGGGAGAGGTGGAGAACACCCATTCAAAAGTGAATTGAAACATTCCATCACTATACTGGAGAGACTAAAGGCAGTATATGGAAAGGACACAAACCACTTAACAGGAAATGTAGAACATGTTCTTGGGGACACTTTGATATGGACAAAACCCACAGCTTGGATTCAAGCCAGATTCCACTGGCAAGATATAATACAAAACAAATTTAATTTTTTATGTAAGATGCTCTGAGTGTTGGAAAGCTGCTACAAACTTCGACTTTAAAAATCCAGTCATACCCATGCTCATAACAAAGCTACTTTTTGAACAAATTGCCATGAATGTTGATGGGCCAGTTGTCCGTATCAATATATATTAGTAATCTTAGACTATGCTACTAAATACCCAGAAGCATTCCCTCTATGGAAGGCCAAATTCAAAAGCCATAGCAGTAGAGATGTTCATCATATTCTCCAGGAAAAGGATGCAGAAAGAATTACTTACTGATGCAAGAAATCCCCCTTTCTGTCCAAAATTATGTATTAGCCCTACCACAGTTTTAAAGCAATGCAACTTAGGACCGCCATATATCAGCCCCAGACTGATGGCTTAGTAAAATGTTTCAACAGGATCTTAAAGTCCATGTTAAAGAACATCTTTGAAGAGAAAGAGAAAAAAAATTGCGATCACCTCCTATATACATCTCCTAGCTCTCATTCAGGAGATACGCTAGGCATTAACAGGGTTTAGCTTCTTTGAACTCCTTCATGCCAGACATAGTAGGGGATTACAAGACACTGGTAAATATACATGGGAGAGGTGGAGAACACCCATTCAAAAGTGAATTGAAACATTCCATCACTATACTGGAGAGACTAAAGGCAGTATATGGAAAGGACACAAACCACTTAACAGGAAATGTAGAACAGGAACATTAGAAACAGAGTTCCAGACTGGAGATTAAGTATTGGTTTTAGTCCCTTTGGCTAAGAACGTAATTATTCATGTGGTAGGGACACTTGGAGGTCATGGAAAGAAAAAGTGATATGAATTATAAAGTTTGACAGAAAGGGAAGAGATGCCCTGAACATATTTTATGTGAATCTCCTAAAGCTGTGGAGGGAAGCAGAAACAGTCCAGGTAAGTCTGGCAACAGAGTTTGTAGATCCTGGAAAAGAGACAGGGTCATTGTCCACACTGAAAGTGAGAGTAGATTATACCCTGTCCAAACCCCAGAGGTTAGAGGTGAGCCATTTTTTATTCCAAGACAAAAGATAATTTTTCTGACCTAATAGGTCGATCTAATTTGAATAAACACCATATAGAAACTAGTATGGATGACAAAGGTAACCTGAAAATCTAATTTCAGTTTTCATTCATTCCTCAACAAATGGGTTTGGATCCAATCCTCAGACACATCCAGTCTGCATTTTACAGCTTGAAGATACTGGAAACCCTTGAGCTCCTGCCTTACCCATAATGCTATAGTCCCCAATCACACCTCAGATCTCATTTGCTGCCTTCGCGTATAGACGTGGTTGCTGAAAGCTCTCACACTTCAGTGTGGTATTGTGAGTGATACAGTTTTTTCTATTTTTCCAGTTATATTGTATTTTCCTCCTCTATTATCCTTTGTACACTTTTCAGTGTATTCCTCGTTTGCCATAGTTGGTAGTTTAGTTTTTCCTGTCCTATACCCTTGTTGTATTTGTGATTACCATTGTTGGTAATTCCCTTTGCTTTCACTTTTTCCTTTCTTTTCTGTTTTTTATTATTGTTATCGCTAGTTCTTTTTCTTGCTTAGCTGAAAAACCTTCAGGTTTTAAAAAAAAATGTAAGGATTGTGGGCATAAGACACCATTATCTGACACATGATTCATGTGTGTATTGCTTAGGCCCAGCTCATTTAAAAGAATCATGTGATATTTGTAAGGCCTTTAACCCACGAGCCTTAGTTGATCAAAAAATATAAGCCTATCTTAAAAGGTTTATTACCTTCTACTTTTTCTGAGACTTATCTGGAGCTCAAACCTCAAAAACATCTGATGAGGAGGAATCCAGAAAGTGTTCTATGGAGCCTTCTGGTTCATCCACTCCTAGCTCGGACCCGACTTTTGAACATTCTCCTACAATGTCTAAGCAGTTGGAACCAAGTTCCATGGCTCCAAAGACTAAATCCTGAGATCCAGCATCTTCTGACAAGAGATCCATATCATCAGATCTGACACTAGTCCATTGGACCCCGTAGCTATCCTTTCTGGGCCATGCTCCTTCCAGGTTGCCATTTCTATTTTTAGAGAGACGCTGCCATTCTAGGTCCCCCTATGTGGTCTCTTCTCATTCTTTCAGGAGCCTAGCAGAAGTGGATAGGATGATGAGGAAGTTTCTTTGGGCATAGATTCAGATGGGAGTTCTCCTGGCTCCTTACCCCTTTAGGTCCAGAGGCCTTTACTAGTGCTTCTTCACCTATCTTGTCTCCTTCTCAGATCCGACCCTTGGCCTCAGACCCCTTGGATCTGAGTCTAATGGGACCATCTGTAAAGGATCAAAAGATTGTTGCATCTTTGGCTCTGATACATTCCCTGAGTGCAATGGCTGGATGGCTCTCAGAGCTATAGGGTCATTGTCAGATCTGAGGTGTTAAAGTTTTCTCTGAAGTTGCTAGAGCTGTCTCTGCCCCTCAGAGCCTTAGCATTGTACAGCTTGGCTCTGAACTCTGCCTTGTGTGGGCTGTCTTCGGGTCAGAGGGAGCTGACAGTCCAAAAGCATGCCTTCTCTGCTCCATCAGCCTCCTCCTCCCCAGAGCATTCTGCCTTTGAGGTGGTGGGGCAGTGTTCTCTGCTTCTTCAGGATGGATGGTTCTACCCTCCTCTGATCTTCCTTCTGGATCCCATATGTCTTGTTCCTTGAGTCTCAACACTACCCCACAGGGATGCCTGCCCAGAGTCTCCACGCTACCCAGCAGGGTATACTTGTATCTCCTGATACTTCTCTGGAACATCCCATTGAAAAAGTCCCTAGGTAGAGTAAGTGCAAGTGGTGGCACTTAGACTTTCCTCAAGAGTTGATCACAGAATATAAAGATTTTGATGAGGGGATGAGCCCTCAATATCAGCACCTGATGACGTCTTCTTCGGAGACATCCTGGAGATCTTAAAGCTAAGGGTTGGTTGGCTTACCAATTACCCTTCCAAGCAGAATCAGTATTCCTGGAAGCCTTTAGGTCTGATCCATCTACGTCCTGAGTTACTCTGCCCACTGATGAGCTCATTGATTTGATATTTAGGTGGGCATGTAAGGAACCAAATGCTGTTGAGCTGATGCCCAAGAGACCAGACAGGATCCTGGAACCACCAAAAAGAAGAGAGTTTAGGAGCAAAGGAGTACCAATAGATGCCATGGGTGTGGAGGTGGCCACAAAAAAAGAACTCACAGAACAGAGTTAATATTTCCGTCCCCCTAACAGCGAGTCCAGAACATTGGACAGATTTGGGAAGTGTGTATATGCTTCAGTGAGATTTTGCACTCAGGTCACCGAATTATTTGGCACACTTTCCCAGACTTCAGAGGGACTTGATTAAAGAACTTTCCAAATCCCTGTCTGGGCCATTACTTCTGAGGCACAAAGTTCTGTTGTGTCACAGTTGGCTACTCTACAATCCATCTTAAATTCATTCAGGAGGTTAATTTCACATGCAGCTGAAGGTACTTCAAGGGCGGCAGGTTCAGGTATTTCCATTACGTGACATGCCTGGATGTGCCTTTGTGATTTCATGGAGCCATTTAAGTCCTCTTCTGTCAGCTGTCCATTTGACAGAAGTTCTTTGTTTGGTCCTAAAGTGAAAGCCACAATCTCCAAATCTGAGCAAGATGGTAAGACTCTGTCTGCAGTGGGCGTACATTTTTTGGCCTCTCAAAGAACCTTCTGTAGGAATAAACAAGAAGGTCAAAAAGTGTGGTTCAGAAAGTCCCAGGGTCCTTTACATGATCCATGTGGAGATAGTTCCCCCAGGGCAGAGGGGGAACTCTAATGGAAAATACTGTCTGTGCAGTAGAGGAGGCCTGCAGAACCAGGGACCCATAGATGCCCTCTCTGACCCTACCAGCAGTCCTCAAAGGAGATCTGATTGTCCATCTCTGGAGGCAGTCGGGGATCATCTATCTCTGTACCAGAAAGCCTAGCTAGACATTACAGAAGGGCAGATGATTATTTCTAGAGGTTATTATAATACCCTTTTCCTTACACCCCCTTAACAGTAAACAAAATTCCTGATGTTCCACCCAGTCAGAGGAAAGCTCTAGAAATAAAAAAGTTGTTAGAAAAAAAAGTCATCCAAGAGGTCCCTCCAAACCACAGAGAGTCCAGAACTTACTCAAGATTTTTTTTAGTATGAAACAAAACTGGTGACTGGAGACCAATTTTGGATCTTGGCAATCTCAGCAAATCAGTTCAGTATACAAAGTTCTGGATGGTCACTGTTCAGTCCATTTTGCCCTTGCTGCGCAAAGTCGACGGGATGTGCTCAACAAATCTTCGGGATGCGTACTGTCACAAAAAAAAGAACAGATTATCCAGGAGATACCTACACTTCCAGCTGGGAAGTGGGAACCAGTCATTATCAAACCAGAGCCCTGCCCCTTGGTCTCACCACAGCCCCCAGGATGTTCACCAAATAAATGCAAGTAGTAGCAGTTCACTTGAGACTGCAGGGATTCTGGGTGTTTTCATACTTAGACGGCTGGCTCATAACCATGCTGACCAGGCATCTTCGGATAAAGGCACTAGAGTATCTACTCCAGCTGTGCTGTAATTTAGGAATTATCATCAATCACCACAAATCTCAGCTAGAACCGTCTCAAACATTAGAGTTCATTAGGAGCCTTATTCAATACTTTATCAGTGACAGCCTCCCTTCCCAACCCAAGGCTACAAACTATTCAATTTCAAGTCAAAAAGATAATTCAGAATTTTTCTCTAGCAGCTCGATTTATTCTACAAGCCTTGGGGTCAGTGTCCGCTGCCATATTTCTGGTTCTGTTAGCAAGATTCCATACGAGAATTCTTCAGTGGACCCTAGCAACTCAATGGTCCATTCTACACCAACCTATGTCCACCCAGATCAGAATAACTCAAGCATGCAAAACGTACCTCTTGTGGTGGATTCACTCAGACCAGACATTACAGGGACATCTCTTCATTGTGCCTCAGCCCAAGGCCATAGTGACCATGGACATTTCCCAAATTGAGTGGGGGCAGTTCTTGGGAAAGACAGTCCAAGGTATGTGGTCCCTTGAAGAGACCTTCTGGGACTATTGCTATACAGATGGACAGTATGTCAGTGGTATGGTACATCAACAAACAAGGAGGAACCAGATCTTAGTCCTTGTGTTGAGAAGCTCTCGGAGTGTGGCAATGGACGATGTCATCCAGCTGATTTCTGATAGCAGTGCACATTCTGGGGAAATCCATCGTGATAGCAGACAAGTTGAGCAGGTCCATAAACTAATAAAGGCAGAGTGAATAGGACCATATGGAAGTTTTTATTGTTTAGTAAACGTTTTTGCACTCATTCAAAGATTTGACATTAGGTCCATTTTATTACCTCTTGAGTGGTCTCTCAACATGAAAATTGTGGAAAAGATATTCTGCCAGTGGGGGTCAGCCTCACTGTGACCTATTTGCATCTCACCTCAACAGCATGTGCAATAGGTTCCTTGTCCTAATCCTCCTACCAGGATTTGCCCCTCAATTTCCTCTGTGCTTACCCCACTAACCACTCTAATTCCCAAGTTTCTCCAGAAAGCATCTAGACTGAGGAGAAAACTCATCCTATTTCCCCTTATTGGCCCCATTAGATTTGGTCCCCCTTCCTTTGGCCTCATCTAATTCACCCTCCATGGATTCTGGATCAAATTCCAGACCATCTGTCTCACCCAACAGACATGAATCACCTGGTCATTTTAGGCCTAAAGTTGACCACATGATTTTTCCACTTCCTTTGATAGCTAGACAACCCAGACTGTCCTCTCCTGTCCATCACATTCTTTTATCTTCACATAAAGCTTCCACTAAGAATATCTATATAAATAAATGGAAAAGAGTTGGTTTCAACAGAAAGACATGGACCCTTTCTCAGCACCAATACATAACATTCTTGAGTTTTTGGCTACAATTTTTAATGAAGGGGCTAGCTCCTTGACTATTAAAATACAAATAGCTGCCACTTCTAGCTTTCATATAAGACTAAACAATTCCACCTTAGCTTCTTTAAAACTTTGTAATGCTTTTATAAGGGGTACCTTTCGTTCTGAGTCCCCCTTTTAAAGAACCATCTCTGCCATGGGATTTGAATTTAGTTAGACAAGCTTTGACTCATTCTCCATTTGAACCATCAGCAAAGTGTGAACTAACATTTTTAACCTGGAAAACTATCTTTTTGGTAGCTATAACCTCTGCTCATAGAGTCTTTGAACTTCAAGCCTTGTCTCTAAGCCTCCTTATTTAATTTCCCATAGAGATAGAGTAGCATTATGAACCGACCGTTCCTTTCTTCTTAAGGTGATGTCAGAATCCAACATCAATCAATCTTCCAGTTTTCTTTGCAAATTTTGTAAATAAAGAATACATGTTACATTTGTTGGATGTTCACAGACAGTTACATTTCTATTTGCATAGTACAAAGAATTTCACAAAAACAGATTGTTTCATTCGTGGAACTGAAATTGGAGAAGCCAATTACAAAAAGCCAAATGGTAACTGACTGCATTTCCTTTGTCTATAACAAGTTGGGTTTGTTTTTGTCAAACCCGTTAACAGGCCATTCAACCAAGTCCATGGTAACTTCATCAGTATTTTTATCTAAGTCTTCCATGAACGATGTCTGTGTGGCTGTAACCAGGCTAATCCTCATACCTCTATTACTCATTACAAATTGGATCTGGTCTCGAGGGGAAGAGCAGCCTTCAGCTCAACGGTGCTAAGGAATATTCTTCCTTAGAGTCCACCCAGGATTTAGGCATCTGGGACTCTGTCTCATTTGTTGAGGAATAAATGAAAATTGACAACATCAGAAAAAGAAGTTACATACTTTAGCATAACATTCCATCTGTGTTGTCCATTTTCATTCTTCAACTCCCCTCCCTCCAAGGCCCCACCATTTTGTTTGTAACTTCTGGAAGAATGGGAATATAATAAGGGAACCAATGTTCTCATCCTATTGCTGTTTCTAAAGTTCTGTGAAGCTATAAGGCCAGCAAGCAAGATCTGAAGTATGGTGGGATACTAGAGCATTATGGGTAAGGGAGGAGCTCAAGAGCTTCCAGCATCCACAAGCTGTAAAAAGCAGCCAAGATGGATCCAAGGGTCAGATCCAAACTCATTTGTTGAGAAAGAATGTTAAAGGCAACATAGATGGAACATTATGGTGAGCACCTAACTTCTTGCTTGGTAATTTTTGATCAGTGCTCTACCTCACTTAACATATTTAATTAAATAAGTAAATAGAGCCTAAGGGATCCCTGAATCCTTCATGAAAGCAGATTGTGAAGAGGTGAAAATGATGTTAGTCTGAGATGAATGAAGGATGTAATAGTGAATGGAATAGCCCATGGCTTTGGTTTCAAAACCTAATGGAACTATTAAATTCTGCAATGACTTTAGAAACCTTTATAGCATTTCTGAGTTTGACAACTACCCCATTTCAAAGGTAAATGAACTTATTGATTACTTTGGAAAGGCATGGTTCTTAACCACCCTGAATTAACAATTGGCTGTTGGCAGATTCTGCTAATGGAGAAGCTAAAAAGAAAACAATTGTTTCAACTCCCGATGGCCTGTTTCGTTATAAAATTCTCCCATATTGCCTTCCTGGGGTTCTATTCACATTTCTAAAATGAGTAGACAGGATGCTGAAGTCTCACAATCTATACACAGCTGAATGTTTGAATGATGTCATAATCCATTCAGAAGATTGGGACACACACCTTCCCAAAGTTCAGGGTGTGCTGCACTCCCTTAAATAAGCCGGGGCCATTGTAAATGCCCAAAAGTAATCTTGGGAGAACAGAGTTGAGGCATCTCAGGGACATGATAGGAAAGGGGGAATATCAAGACCCAGAAATAGAATATTGAGGCAGTAAGAGACTGGATAGTGCCCAAAACTAAAAAGCAGGTTTTGACCTTTGTAGGCTTGGCCAGATCATAGGAAGTTACTAGGCTAATGGCCCTAGGGCCCTTACAAGCCTAGCCAAGTTCTTCTCTTATTTCCATGATCAGCCTAAGACCAAGAGGGATACAGGTGGAAGCCCCAGGGTGAATTTACAGCTACCCATCCAATTGTCCAGACTGCATTTGAAGAGGGCCAATGGTGCTCTTTTTGACATGAAGTTGGAGTCTGTTCCAAAGGTGTACTAACCTCTGGGAGGCAAATCTGTCCCTCCAGCAGATTCTATTAATGTCACATGCCAGGTAAAGAACTTTAGAGCGAGTAACCCTTGTACCATTTGTCTTATGAATTTGCAGCATTTCCAATAAAGCAGGGTCAGAGATTGCTTTATATGCATATCATCTGATTATTGTAAAAAAAAAATTGTGTGACAGCATTTCACCCTTGTATGCCCTGCCACTAATCACACCAGTTGGAAGATGCCCACAAAAATCAGGTGGGCCATGGGGGTAGAGAGGGCTTTCCAGCACTTGAAAACAATCCTGGGTACTTGCGTATTATCACAACCAGATTTTAGCGATAATACCACTTGCTTCCTGATATCGAAATCTGACTGTTAGTGGTTTATAACTGTCATGTAGTGCGTTTCCTTTAATAATAATACAGTTTTTTTTCGGGAGTGTTTTCAATAAAATGTAAAAAAAAAAAAAAAAAAAAAAAAAAAAACATGCTGCTGCTCCTTTATGCACTTTACTGCCAGCAGCATGTCACTTATTGAAATTCCGCCCACTGAATGTTCCTTTTTTTTGTGGCAGCAAATGCTGATGAATAATGGTCATAATTGCATTTGGGTTTCAGGTATCATAGCTGTGTCATTGCTTTCCTGAGACTCGTACAACACAGTATTTTGCTTAGTTTAAGACGCCTTTCTGGGATTAAAACACACAGAGGGATGCGTCCTCACCATTTGGAGTCCTATTGAATGGAAAACATGTAGTGTGATACGCACTTTGACAAGTAAGAGAGAAAAAAAAAGGACTGTTTTTGAGAGAAGGTGGCTTTAAGAAGGGTTATGAAGAACAGCGTGAAAGGTTACTGTTGCTGTGGCTGGAAGCACCGTTAATGCACAAATAAGATAGCGCCACACATGCTGGCAGTAAAGTGCACACAACCACAGCGACACACTGACTTTCTCCGTTGTTCTTGACAACCCATTTTAAAACAACCTTCACTGTGAAACAGAAGACATTTGTTGACATTTGTACAACAAAAAGTGGTCAGATTTTGATATTGGGAAGCAAGTGGTATTATCACTAAAATCTGGTTGCGATAATATGCAAGTACCCACCCAGTCCTGTGATTTGAGCCTATGCTAATATCACATATTAGTGTACAAAATTACTTGCACACAGCACAGTTCAGCAAGTTAATAATAATTTAATTTATTGCAAAAAACACTGGTATGTGGAAGACTAGGAAATCAAGGTTCTGTCTCCTCCTTAAGACAGGAGGAATCATTTATACCATTTTATATCAAATCCGCCATTAATATAATAACATAAATATTGCCGCTGTCCAATTAAGATTTGTGCTACAGCATTAATTTTGCTAACTAAGATCTGACTCTGTCTTTACCTTTCCATATTCGGCACAAAATCTGAATTCAAGAGGGTAACTTTCTACACTTGCCATGTTGGCAGGAAATATATCAGACACTAACATTTTTCCTGCATTTTACACGTCTCCCTTCACATTCCCCAGTCTGATGCTATAAAACATCACTTATTTCTTTATGACTGGGCAATGGCAACAAGTTTTCAAATGGGTAGACACTCTTTCACTTGCTATCAGACATTCTTTGCATGCAGTTTCCTTCTATCCCTGGCATGTACAGTGCTTATACAGTTGTTTTATAAATATAGTCTTATTGGCAATAAAAACTTGTCTCTTTCTGATGAAGTAAAAAGTCAGTTTAAATAATTTTTGCTCACACATTTCCCTGAAACAAAATTTTGTAAAGTTTACTAAAACTTGTTTTCTTTACTATAACTTCTAACTGATGTGGTCAGTGACAATGACTTAGTGTTATTCTTTTTATGCTTTGTAATTTGGTGCTTTTCCTGGATTCTAAAAGTATAAGAATTAAAGCTTTGTACATAAATAAGTCTTAATATGGCAGTCAACATGAAAACATTCAAAATACCTTCTTCCCAACCAGAAAACAAGTTGTTTAACCATGTCCGCTGAGAATTGTCAGCTTCTTTAGCATAAGGCAGTTCAGCAACTTTCTAGGTGACTATGAATGGCACCAGTGTTATCAGGAATAAATGAGCACACTCCATCTTGATGAGTATGCACATATTCCCCTTAGAAACAAGGGTGAAGTGCCGTTCTGTACTGCAGCACCACACTGCACAGGGCTGTCCTTTCAAGAGAAATTAGATTTATTGATTCACATGTAGCATTGCTTAATATTTCTAAAAACTTAGATAATTTGCATAACTCCTGAATAGATTTTCCTGCTCCATAAGCAGGTATAATTCCTGATCCAGAAATATCTCCATCACCAAGATCCATGTGAACTAGTCCTCTAAAAGCAGTCTTTTGAACAGCATGATCATCAACTCAAGAAGCATCTATTTTCCCCAAATGGATTCTGAATGTATTTTGTATCTCTCCTGCAATGAGTATTACAAATTTTTCCCTCAAGTAAAGTGTCTGTATGACGTATAGCTGGAATAACATGGCCTGTATAAGAACAAACTGGCCAGTCTGTTAACTAAGGATATGCTTGATCTCAGCATATGTAATAGAATTCATGTAATGCTGCCATACCTAACCCTCCAGCCACATCATAAACTTTCCAAGTAGAATTGCAAATGCTGTTTCCAACAAAAAGTGTTCCATTCTTAAGGTAGCAAATATGTCTTTTAACAGTCATTGATAGTTGTCATGGTATTACTGAAAAGGGGGTAGAGTTATGTTTAGCTTTTTGTTTTTTACCGAGAAAAATAGTGTGACATGCTATTGGAGTTCTGTATCAGTCACTGGTATTAGGATTAATGGAATACCCCCATCATGTCTAGTAGGTATATGTGCACAAACGCTAACGTTAAGAGTCTTGCCATGTATGTGTATGGCAAATGTAAAAGTTTTAAATTTGCGATGCCAGTCCGGTATTCTTGATTTAATTCTGACCAAGCACCTAGCTCTTAGTATTAGTAATATGCTTATTTCTAATAAGAATTTATTCAGGACTTATAGTTCTGCTGGTTGCAGATGATGATGTACTCACAGTTACAGATGACAAAAAGCAGGCAAAATAAAATGATGATGATAATCACAGTAACTGTTCTGATAATAGGTCCATATGAAAATGAGCATGTTAGAGCTGGAGAGGGTTTTGAAGCTTCTGCAAACATGGATATTGTAGTGTTCATTTATTGTTCATATAAAGTTGATTTCCAAATAAACTCCACCTAAAAGTGTTGTTGCATTCAGTCCCAAAAACATTTTTTGATTACTTGATGCATTATCTGGTCCAGTGTCCAAAAAGCATAATGAATCCAAAATGCTTGTTTCGTATGTAAGGAAAAATTATGTTGAAGAAGAAGAGTCACTAAGTCTTATCTCCAACCAAGGTAATGTTATGGAGTCACTCAGTTTCACCTCCAGATTTGATTCAAATAGCAAATCACTTGATTTCACTTCGGTATTGGATTTGCATGGCAAAGTAAAAAAAAGTCTTGAATTTTTTCTTGTTGGATGCAGTGGTATCCCTGGGTTTTCATCTGGAATGATTTGCATCAGGCTCTGCTGTTTCATGAAGGATGACATTGATGGCATTTTGGTTGCAATTGTCATGGTGGGGGGGAGAGGTCTTCTTGATGTGTGACACATAGATCCAGGTGGGCAGTCCTTCACATCGGATGGCAGTAGCAGTTGTAAGCAAAACCAAGTAGGGTCCTTTCCATCTGGAGCACAAAGAACGTTTTCAAGAGAAGAATTTAATGTGAATGATATTTCCTGGTTGTAAGTCATGATCACTAACTGTAGGCTGTCTGAGACCGTCAGAAACAATCTTGTAGTAGTGTTGCAAAACAGAACAGAGAGACTTGCAATACAAACAGATTCATCTTCATTTTGTAACTCCAGATTTTTAGGTAAGGGTGTAGCCAGCATTCTAATAGACAGACCCAAGACTAAAGTTGTTACAGTTTGCCGATGATGCCACTTATTATTTGTAATAGTCAAAATCTAAATACACTTTCCACTCGTATGCAACAGTCAATCAAAACCCTAATGTCATAGATCCAGGTATCTAAACTCACTGTTAATGAAAAGACAACTAAACCTGTGATCTTTGGCCATAATCAGAAAATGATTCCAAGCATTCCTGTATTCATAAATAATATGATTTTTCCAACAGTTGATCAATCAGTCTCTTGACAATTGATATGTGGGTGTTAACATTGTGAATAAGCTACATTTCTGTTTATATGTCAGTAACACAATCCTACATATACATAAGAGGAGCACTATTTTTGTATGACAAATGCTTATCACCATCCCTTAATAAGACCTTAGTAAATTTGCTGCAATTACCCAAATTGCTATTATGGTATGGCAACCATTGGTGATCTTAATATAACCACTTTCTGTAAGTTAGAATTTACCTACTTGAAAAAAAAAAAAGCTAGATTTGCTGCACATCCAACAGAAAGCACCCATAACTGTCAAATAGTCAATAAAGCTAGGATGGATATCATTTGCTAATAAAATAAATTATATTTACCTTACATTCACCTATAGTATCGCACAAAACTGTATTTGCTCTTCACTATTCTGTCTTTGCTTATGTGTAAAACTGAGTATCCAATAAAAATTCCTACTGGTAAAAAAGATCCTCCTAAAAACAGTTATTGTGTACCTAGTTATTTAAAATTCACCATCTCAAGAACTTCTAGATATTAATACCTTTGTACCTTTAAAAATGTATGCAAGTCCCTCTATAATATAAACTCAATTTGTACAAAACATGGGATAATGTATATTATTATTTATACTCCATACTACCATTACCAACAAATAAGCTAAACAGCAACTCTTTTTTTCTTTGTCTAATTACTAATCTGAACCATTTTATTTCCTTTCCTCTCAATTCTTTATCCATCTTCTTACCCATCCATACCCTAGCAAGCTGTAGGTCATCCTCTATGTCCATAGAATCCCATAACTCATACGTAGACCTTATTGAAGACACTCCCCATTAAACCAAATACCTTATTCATGGGAGACTTTAACTACCTCTCTCTAGACTGAGAAACATGCATTGCCTCATACTTGCAAGCACAACAGTTTCTGGACTTTATTAACAAGATACCCTTGACCTAATAGTGCGCACATCCACCAGAGGTTCAAACATACTAGACCTGTTACTCACCAGTATAGGAAAGCGCTGACCCCCCCCCCCCCAAAACTGTCACATCCTCACTGATGAGGTCGAGCCACAAAGCTGTCTCCTAGAAATAAACATCGGTTCAGTTACCCCAGCAAACCCTATAACAGGAACTATTCCAGAGCAAACTCCACCCTATTCATCAATAGTTTATCAAAATTCATTGTCCCACTCAACCTAGACTTAATTATGACCTACGTGGAGTTTTTACAGAGACCCTGTACAACCATGTAAATGACTAGAGGCTGCTGTACCTACTAGAAATAAGCCCAAAACAAACTTCAAAAAACAAACTACAGTGGTAGAATCCTAACCTCAATAGGGTATATAACAAAAGGAAAAAAAGTCACAGCTAAAATCAGGAAAAGCAACTTCCATAATGATAGGAGCTCTCTAATTAAAATAAACAGGAAACTAAGATGACTAATTAAATCCAATAAGGCCAGTTATGAGGTCAAGATAGCCTCAAAGCCAGCACACATCAGTGTGCTGAACTGGTGGTCAGTAATGCCACCTTCACTGAACAGAGCAGATTTGTTGACTGACAAATTGAACCCAAACTTCCCCATCTCCCTCCATGAAATACCTACTAGCATAACCCCCCCCCCCCAACTATTAACAAGAAATAGGTCATGTTGGAGCTTGCTAAGGCCAAAATCCCAGACTCAGTGAGCCTCGACAATATCCCAGGATGCCTGCTAAATTGCTGGAAACATGACTTATCGGGACCACTTGAGTCATAGTTCAACTATAGCCTCAAAACAGGTACCCACAAAGGTGGATCATCAACCAATCCCAGAAATTACAGACATATTAGTCTGACTAGTTTTATAGGCAAAACTGTGAAATGAATTATCATGGAAATAATCAACAAAGACACAGGCAACCTTCCGACACTGGACCCAACACAGTTTGACTTTGTCAAGGGAAGATCATGTCTACTAAACCTGGTGGACTCCTTTGAGAAGGTCACCAATAGATGATGTGAAAATGGTGCACACCACCTCCCTGGAAGTGCCTAAAGCATTTGATACAATACCCCACTCAGTTAAAGTTGTCAGACTCAGTGAACTGGATATAAACTCCTACATAACTCACTAAATTGTCAGCTGGCTTACAGACGGGACCCAGGAAGTCAGGATTGGTGATACCACCTGCACTAAGAGGCCGGTCACCAGAGTGGTACCTCAGAGCTTCATGCTGGGACTGCTTCTGTTTGGCATCTGTTTCTTGGAAGTAAAAGCTATTGTCATGGGTTTTTAGCTGACCAAGTTTGCAGATGACTGCAAGTTGGAAGCTGTTATAGATTCCACCCCCATGACACAAACATCTTTCAAGAGAGTCTAATACAGACAAATGAGTGGTGCCAAAGTCACGGACTAAAACTCAGTGCCAGGGAATGCATTACAGTGCCTTTTTGGAAAACTGCCACCCAGGTAAATTAACCCATTCATAAGACATCTCTAAGAGTTGACCCAGTAGCTGGTGATCTGGGAACATATGTAGACACTAATCTGGGCTTTGACCAACATTTGGCCAAGGTAGTAAGAAAATCATTCTTTGTTCTCTAACTTATAAATAAGGGCATGGACAAGGAGGTCATAGTGCCACTTTATTCAGTCCTTATCAGACCCATCATTGAGTATAATGCCGCTTCGGCATGTACCTGGCCAAACATTTGCAACAGTTGTAATTCCTGCAAATGTTCCTCATCAGGAGAATCTAGTGTATAAACACAGTGTCCTGTTTGGATCACTGTAAAGCCCTGTCTCTATACTCCCATCTCCTACAATTTGCTGATTGTGTTGTATGCCTGGCATACAAGGCATCCTTGAATCCAACCCTGATGGACCTTTTGCACATCCACAAAATGAGCATCAGAATCACTAGATCCAAGGATTTAAATTTTGCTTGTCATATAAATAATACATGCTTGCAAGACAGATATGTGCTCCGAGGATTCCCATGTGAAGCAGAGTCCATCCCTAACCCTATTTAAGTGTAACCTTGACCAATGGATGGTAAATTAGAAATTCACCCCAGGTCTGCCTCCCAAGTCTCTGGTAGACAGCAGCAGACAGTAATGCCCAAACTAACATACTCCCACCCCACAACACACACAACGTCTAGAAACTTCCTAACATACCCCCTCTTAATAAACGCTCATGATCCATAGAGACACTATTGAGCTGGATTGTACAGCAAGGGTTATAAAGCCTCTGGTGGTCAGCCTAGTGTATAGCTATGAACCTGCTGTCTTAGTAAAATATGCTGTATGTTATCTGTAAACTTTATTACTGTAGCTTGTGTATTGCTGTAAATACAGTATAGTGTCACTGTTTATGAAATTTGTATTTTTCAGTGTTGTCATGTTTGTATTTGTGTACTACATTATACCTCTAAACTACTAATGTTTTCTTATTTTTCTTTCTGCAACAGTGTTATATTATCCCAAGCCTCTCCCTCTGAAAACAGGCCCTGGCCTATAGGCCTAACCCTGTCACCAAAACATAAGTCAATAAATAAAATAAGAATGCAAAGAATCTCTAGTCTGTCCTTATAGGATCATAGGAGTTATAAGGCAACTGATCCTTGAGGCGATTTTTACCTTGGTTCATAGCTTATTACTAGGCTAACAACCCCAGGGGGGGGTCTATTTAAGTCTAGCCCTGCTTCCCGACGTGAGAATCAAACCTTGTATCTTGTGTTTGTAAGGTAAACACCTTAACTGTTATGCCAACCCCAACCTAAAAGTACTTTAACTCTGTTTTATACTCCTTATAAGTTCATAGGTGAATAGTATGCTAACTGCCCTGAAGAGCCATTTTAATCCTGGCTAACAACGAAACATCAGAATAAAACCCTGTACCTTATGTTAATGAAGTGAAGACTTTAACCATTATGCCAAACCCACACACAAAATTAAACCCAGGAGTTTGTGCCTGTAAAGTAAACACTTCTACCATTCTGCCAACTCCACTTCAAACATAAATGATCTGGGAGGAGGTTTCAATCCCTGCATCACCTGTACTGTTTCCGTAAGCTCAGTACCTTTACATATTATGCCAGTACCCAGTCTTAGGCCTTGTCTCCCTTTTTAATGTGGGATAGGCAAGTCATACAAGAGATAAATTTATGAATATCCATCTAGCTAGTTTGTAATGGTACTCAGGTATTTTCAGGGATTCTGAGATTTGCTGTGTACTCATTTTGTATGGAATATTGTTGATTAAAACATGGTGATGTATTTTCTGCTCAGGTCATGGCTGAAAAGGGTCAATACACCAGTTCACTTACCTAGTGAAGAAATAATAAATTAATAAAATAATAATGAGGGATTTTATCTCCAGCAGAACACAAACCCTCGCACGTTAAAGCTTGCACGGCCCAAAGCAATACCAGGAAACAAACAAAGGCCAGCAAGTCGGTTCCAAAAGCTTTATTAGCAATAAAATAGGTGCAAAAATAACACCATAGTACCCCCTATAGTACAACAGCTTGTATCACGAAACCTCAAACTAGTTTCGGTAAGAAACCTTCATCAGTGAGGAAAAATAAGGAAAACACATTCACCAATGGAAAAACTCCATATATATATACAGCAATAGCCAATGACAAATGAATTTCACTTAACATATGCAATTAGTATTTGGAATGTGCAGCATATAAAACATTATTCAATTATATAGTGGATTACACTTACAAATAAATTCAGTATCCTGAATAGGATGTTTGTAAATATTCAAAGCATAAATTTGCAATAAGATATATATCTAGATATATGGCCATCTAGATAAGAAATTGAAATACTATATATTTATTTATATATTGGTTCCTATAGATGGTCATTCAGTCCTGGTGGAAATAAGGCCCCTAGGTGTATTATCCAGTATTTTTCTTTATGGCTAAGAATACTCTGCCAACCCAACTGATTGTGTCTATTCCCCTGAATCTTGTCAATAACCGTAAACATAAATTTGGCAGATTTATGTTTAATAGAATGTTGGTATAGGGCATTACTAACTTTCTGGTTACGAATATCACTACGATGTTCACCTATTCTAATTCTTAGGGAACGTGAAGTTTTAGCTACATAAAAAGCATGACAATGGCATGTAGCCAAATAAATCACCCAACTAGATGAACAATTAGCGAAAATGCGTGTATCAAATATCTTGCTTGTATTTGCACTTGAAAATTGTTTAAGTTTGTTAACATTTCCACAAGAGGAGCAGTGACCACAGGGAAACGTTCCCAATAGTTCATCTCCTGAAATGGTCAATTGCCTATAAGTGGCACCCCCACTGTCCCGATGTTTATAATGTGAGAATAATGTGCCTAAAGTTTTTCCCCTCCTGTAGGAAATGGAACATTGTTTTGTCAATATATGACGAAAATAGTCATTTGCCAATAATATATTCCAGTTATTGTTCAGTATGTTTCTAACTAGTTGATGATTTTTCCCAAAAGTGGTAATGAATCTAATGGTTTCGTCTGTTGTGACATCCTTCTTTTTGTATCGTAATAAATCACGTCTGTCTTGTTGATCTGTCCACACCCTTGCTCTAGATATATCCATATTTGAATAACCTCTATCCAAAAATCTCTTATTCAGATCCTGTTTAGCCTCCTCATAATCCATCAGGGAAGAGTTGATGCGTTTCATACGTAAATATTGTGATTTAGGAATGTTGCGGATGGTGTGACGTGGGTGCATGCTGGAAGAGTGGAGTAATGTGTTGAATTGTGGATATTTCCTATGTATTTTGGTGTTTAGAGTATTGTCTTCATTACGATATATCGTAACATCCAAAAAGTCAATGATTGACTTATGATATGTTATAGAAAATTCAATACCCCAAATATTATTGTTCAAATGTTCAACAAATTCCAGCAAATATTCTGCATCCGCACGCCACACCATCCAACAATCATCCAGGTAACGCCTCCAAATGTCCATCTCAACCAAATAAATGTTATGTAGGGGATCGTAGATAAGACATTTCTCCAAATAAGCCATAAATAAGTCGGCATATATTGGGGCAAAGGATGCTCCCATGGCTGTACCTCTCAATTGCCAATAACAATCACCCTGAAAGAAAAAAACATTCTTGTTGAGGACATGCTCCGACATACATATTAATAAGGTGTTAAATCTTGGTGGATAGAGTTCAGCTTTTTTGAGCCAATAGTCTAAAGCTTGCAAACCAGCCCAGTGTGGGATACTAGTGTACAAAGATTTCACATCTAAAGTACACATTAGCCAATCTGGATCAAGTTGAGTATCAGCAATGATGTTAAGAAATTCAGTTGTATCCTGTATACGGGCTCTAACCATGGGCAACAATGGCTTCAGGTATTGCGTTAAAAATACAGATAGAGGTTCTGTAAGAGATCCATGACCCGACACAATGGGTCTACCTGGGGGGTGAGTAATGGATTTGTGAATTTTGGGTAACAGATATAAAATCTGTTTTTGAGGGTCACTGACTTGAAGATGTTGGGCCGTCTTTTGTGAAATAATTCCTTCCTGTAAGGCCTCATTAAGAAACTGGTCAATATCCTGTTTAAATCGAAGAGTAGGATCCATCCCCATGTGCATGTAGCAGTTGGTGTCTGACAATTGTTTAAGTCCTTCCTGTACATAGTAATCAGTATTGAGAACCACTACTGCTCCCCCTTTATCAGCTTGAAGGATAACAATTTTATGGTTCTGTCTTAATTCAGAAAGTGCTTGTCTCTCCATAGAGGTAATGTTATCCTGGGCTATGTTAGTATCAAACTGGGGAAAATGTAGGTCCTTCAATACTGCTTGTTGGAAGATCCCTACATGTTTGTTCATGGGGGGTTGAAATGTTGATTTTTTAAAAATAAAGTCAGTAGATCTTTGAGTGGAAGAATGATCCTGATCAGAGAAAAAAAATTTTTAAATTAAGTTTTCTGCAAAATTCTATCACATCAACAGAAACTGAATAATGGTCAGAGAAAAAGCTGGAAAAAGGCCTTAAGGGCCTTAGAGCCAACATTTGGCACTTAAGACTGTTCAAAGCTTACTTATACAAAAATTTGGCACCGAGAGGTCTCCGTATTAAGCTTCGTCCTCTTGTTGGCAGATCTGAACAGAGGCTGACAGAAGAATGGGATGAACCGTTAAGGATGGGATCTATGGCATTTGTGAAAATCTTATCTGACTATTATGAGAGAACAGTGGATCTTTTGCTAACAGAGGTTAAAGATCTAAGTACGGAATGCCAAAAATACAAATCTTGTTCTAAATATTCTGCTTGTATTGATCGGCTGTCCAAGGAATTGACCTCTTACGATAATATGGTTAAAGAAAGAAAACTTAAAAAAATTTACCAGAGACATGAATGATTATGAGAGGGGTCAGCCCTTTCATGTTCAAAGGACTGTGCGATTTAAGGATTCGGGATCAAATGTGAATAGAGGAAGGTCTAGGAAAAGACCAAGGTCTATTTTAAAACAAAGTGACCAGAGCTACACCAGTACATCAGGGGAGGAGTCATCTTATACTGACAGCGAGGGGGGTATTATGGTTCATTCACCACTTAAAAAGAAAACCCAACCGAAGTTCCCTTTAGGTATGGTAGGCAACCCCGAGGGGGGAGGAAGCACAAGAATAGAAATCAACACAGATTCTATGACAGGACTAGTTCAGGCACTGTTGAACCAGTAGTTGAATCTTTTGATAATGTTTTAAATCTGTCGGACCATGTGCTTACACAAGATCAACATTGTATTCTCAATAAAGGAATGGGTTTTGTCCCTAGCTTTTTCTCTGACCATTATTCAGTTTCTGTTGATGTGATAGAATTTTGCAGAAAACTTAATTTAAATTTTTTTTCTCTGATCAGGATCATTCTTCCACTCAAAGATCTACTGACTTTATTTTTAAAAAATCAACATTTCAACCCCCCATGAACAAACATGTAGGGATCTTCCAACAAGCAGTATTGAAGGACCTACATTTTCCCCAGTTTGATACTAACATAGCCCAGGATAACATTACCTCTATGGAGAGACAAGCACTTTCTGAATTAAGACAGAACCATAAAATTGTTATCCTTCAAGCTGATAAAGGGGGAGCAGTAGTGGTTCTCAATACTGATTACTATGTACAGGAAGGACTTAAACAATTGTCAGACACCAACTGCTACATGCACATGGGGATGGATCCTACTCTTCGATTTAAACAGGATATTGACCAGTTTCTTAATGAGGCCTTACAGGAAGGAATTATTTCACAAAAGACGGCCCAACATCTTCAAGTCACTGACCCTCAAAAACAGATTTTATATCTGTTACCCAAAATTCACAAATCCATTACTCACCCCCCAGGTAGACTCATTGTGTCGGGTCATGGATCTCTTAGAGAACCTCTATCTGTATTTTTAACGCAATACCTGAAGCCATTGTTGCCCATGGTTAGAGCCCGTATACAGGATACAACTGAATTTCTTAACATCATTGCTGATACTCAACTTGATCCAGATTGGCTAATGTGTACTTTAGATGTGAAATCTTTGTACACTAGTATCCCACACTGGGCTGGTTTGCAAGCTTTAGACTATTGGCTCAAAAAGCTGAACTCTATCCACCAGGATTTAACACCTTATTAATATGTATGTCGGAGCATGTCCTCAACAAGAATGTTTTTTTCTTTCAGGGTGATTGTTATTGGCAATTGAGAGGTACAGCCATGGCAGCCTCCTTTGCCCCAATATATGCCGACTTATTTATGGCTTATTTGGAAGAATGTCTTATCTACGATCCCCTACATAACATTTATTTGGTTGAGATGGACATTTGGAGGCGTTACCTGGATGATTGTTGGATGGTGTGGCGTGCGGACGCAGAATATTTGCTGGAATTTGTTGAACATTTGAACAATAATATTTGGGGTATTGAATTTTCTATAACATATAAGTCAATCATTGACTTTTTGGATGTTACGATATATCGTAATGAAGACAATACTCTAAACACCAAAATACATAGGAAATATCCACAATTCAACACATTACTCCACTCTTCCAGCATGCACCCACATCACACCATCCGCAACATTCCTAAATCACAATATTTACGTATGAAACGCATCAACTCTTCCCTGATGGATTATGAGGAGGCTAAACAGGATCTGAATAAGAGATTTTTGGATAGAGGTTATTCAAATATGGATATATCTAGAGCAAGGGTGTGGACAGATCAACAAGACAGACGTGATTTATTACGATACAAAAAGAAGGATGTCACAACAGACGAAACCATTAGATTCATTACCACTTTTGGGAAAAATCATCAACTAGTTAGAAACATACTGAACAATAACTGGAATATATTATTGGCAAATGACTATTTTCGTCATATATTGACAAAACAATGTTCCATTTCCTACAGGAGGGGAAAAACTTTAGGCACATTATTCTCACATTATAAACATCGGGACAGTGGGGGTGCCACTTATAGGCAATTGACCATTTCAGGAGATGAACTATTGGGAACGTTTCCCTGTGGTCACTGCTCCTCTTGTGGAAATGTTAACAAACTTAAACAATTTTCAAGTGCAAATACAAGCAAGATATTTGATACACGCATTTTCGCTAATTGTTCATCTAGTTGGGTGATTTATTTGGCTACATGCCATTGTCATGCTTTTTATGTAGGTAAAACTTCACGTTCCCTAAGAATTAGAATAGGTGAACATCGTAGTGATATTTGTAACCAGAAAGTTAGTAATGCCCTATACCAACATTCTATTAAACATAAATCTGCCAAATTTATGTTTACGGTTATTGACAAGATTCAGGGGAATAGACACAATCAGTTGGGTTGGCAGAGTATTCTTAGCCATAAAGAAAAATACTGGATAATATACCTAGGGGCCTTATTTCCACCAGGACTGAATGACCATCTATAGGAACCAATATATAAATAAATATATAGTATTTCAATTTCTTATCTAGATGGCCATATATCTAGATATATATCTTATTGCAAATTTATGCTTTGAATATTTACAAACATCCTATTCAGGATACTGAATTTATTTGCAAGTGTAATCCACTATATAATTGAATAATGTTTTATATGCTGCACATTCCAAATACTAATTGCATATGTTAAGTGAAATTCATTTGTCATTGGCTATTGCTGTATATATATATATGGAGTTTTTCCATTGGTGAATGTGTTTTCCTTATTTTTCCTCACTGATGAAGGTTTCTTACCGAAACTAGTTTGAGGTTTCGTGATACAAGCTGTTGTACTATAGGGGGTACTATGGTGTTATTTTTGCACCTATTTTATCTCCAAACCAACACACATTCCAGGGGGATCCACCCTGAATTCTCCAAACTACACAGTATACAATTCACAAATCCCAGGCAAACATTTTTCAAAACCAACATCACAAGTACGCATATGCTCATTTTATTATTTATTTATTTAATTTACATTTGTTAGCCAGGAAAGTCCATCTGGACATGTGTCCTTTTTCAGTGGAGGCCAGGGGGAAAAGCTCCAATATCAGGTAGTACAAAGTCTTTAGTGCAGAGTATAGTTAACATGTATTAATAAAACATTAAGTTGATACATTTTCTAATATATCAGTACATTTTCTAATACAGAGTAGACAGTTATAAGACTATTTACAACAGTAATGGTTCATAGGAGTGAAAAACAATAGGAATTATAGCAATAACATTTAATACATTCTGAAGAGTTGTACTTAATTTCAGTACGTAAAGTTTTCAAACAAAGATATGTCAGTGCGATCAAACATTGGTAGTAGATAGAGAATAAGTTTGATATAAGAATCCGTGAGGTATTTGTTGAGTGGGTTCAATGTTTGAGGGGATGTTGTAGTATAGGAGGAGGTTTAGAGGGAGTTTAGTAGGTCTAACCTGGGCTGTGGCAGGAGCAGAGCCAGGAGTTTGTAAGGTGGGTTTTTAGGAGTTTTTTAAAACTGTTTAGATAAGGAAGTGTTCATAAGTGGGTTGGGGTGAGAGTTCCAAAGTTTGGAGATATAGATGGAGAAAAGGTATTCACCTATTGAGTTTTTTACTTTAGTGACTTGGAGGAGTAGTTTGTTGTTTGAGCGAAGGGATCTGGATGCAAAGTACGGTTGGATGGTGCCTTTAAGGGCTGTTTTTTTTTCTGGATGGTGGAGGATTTTGTGAGCTATGGTTAGATGATTAAATTGAAGTAAAAGAGGGAGTCCTAGCTAGTTAAGTTGAGAGATTGACAGTAATGGGATTTATAGGAAGCATTAGTGGCATATCTGGAGATTTTGTTATAGCAGGTTTCAGGCTTGGCGACGTCGGTTTTACGGAGGTTTGTAAGGATAGGGGATGCGTATAAGTGTATTCTAGCAATTATAATGTTTGTATTGTTAGTTAGAAATTGTTTATTCCTATAAAGGGGATTGAGTTTCTTGTGAACGTTTTTAATGGATTGGTCATGAGGAGGTCAAATTTCAAGTTATTGTCAATAATAACACCTGGAAGTTTGGTATGGGGGGTAGGACTGATTGTGGTTTTGTTCTTAGAGGACATATGAATGGTTGTGGAAGAGGAAGGATTTCTGGTGGGGTGGAAAATCATAAGTTTAGTTTTATTGGGATTTAATACAAGTTGGGAGGTTGTTAGCCATGTTTCAACAGATAGGAAGGTGTCTTGGGTGATTGCAGGTCATCAAGGGAGGAAGCAGAGCAGATCAGAGTGGAGTCATCGGCGTATTGAATGATCTCAGATTGGGGAGTGGCAAAATGTAGGTGATTGGTAAATAACAAGAAAAGTAGGGGTTCAAGGATGGAGCGTTGGGGTATCCCTAAGGTAACTGGTAGGAGGGGTGAGAGGGACTCTTGCTAAAGGACGGTTTGATGACGAGCTGTTAAGTAGCTTTGGAACCATGCTATACCTCTGTTGCCGAGGTTGAGGGAGGAGAGGACGTTTATGAGTGGGGTGATTGACCATGAAAAAATGCTTTTGACAGGTCCTGGAATACAGCTGATACAAATTGGGAGTTGTCTCTGAGCTGATTAATTGTGTTTGTGAAGGATAGAAGGGCTGCTGCTGTGCTATGGGCAGGGCGAAAGCCATGTTGAGTGTGGGATAGGAGGTTGTGTGATAATAGATATTCTATGAGTTGTGAGTGTACAAACCTTTCTAGGATTTTAGACAGCGGGAAGAGGATGGCAATGGGGCAGTAATTAGTTCACAGGAGCTACCTCCTTTGTGCAGGGGTAAGATGTGTGATATTTTCCAAATGGTGGGAACATATGTGTCTGTGATGGATCTATTCATAAGTATGGTTATTGGGTAGGAGATGGCTTCTCATGCTAGTTTTAGATAATCTGCAGGTAGATTATCAGCCGTTAAAGTAGTTAGTTTTGTTTTTCTTAGTTTTTTGATTTAGTGGGTTGGGACTGGTTTTATTTTGAAGAGGTTATTGCATTTTTGTGGGGGGTATTGGGATTTTTTTCTGGGTGGTTAGGTGTAGTGTTATTCAAATTGTTTGCTAGGGATTGAATGGATTCTGTAAAGTAGTTGTTGAACTGGGTGGCCATGCTTTCACAGTTGTTAGCCATTTTTGGTGTGGGTGTGGTATTTTTATCTGGTTGTCATAGGTCGTTTACAGCTGCCCAGAATTTTTGTGGATTATTCTGATGTTTGATTTAGATGTTGTGATAGTAGTTGGATCTGTTGGTTTTAATTAATTTCTTTACTTTGTTTCTAAGGAAAAGTTGTTTATTGGTGCTGTTTTTGTTCTTATGGAACTGTAACCAGGCCTTTTCCCTGTCTTTGAGTACTCTTCTAGTTTATTTAGTTAACCAGGGTGCATCATTGGGTTTTACTCTTAATATTTCTGATTGGGGCGTGGGTATTGAGAATCTTGAGGAAGGTGGTGTTGAAGGAGAGTACTGCCTTATCTAATGACAGTTGTTTGAGATGTTCCCAAGAACAGTTTTTAAGATCAGAGGTAAACTTATCAGGGTTGAATTGTTTTTTGTTTCTAATTGTGCAGAAGGTTGGGTGTGGTACCTGGATTTGCTCTCTTAAGGGAAATGTTGGGCAGTGGTCACTTAGATTATCAGGGAGGCAACCTGAATTGATTGATAGGTGTGGGGGGATTAACTAGTATCCAGTCTAGGATGGATTCATGTTTAGAGGCTTTATCAGTCCTGGTTGGAGCTGAGATGATTTGGGTAAAACCGTATAAGTTAATGTGCATAGTGGGAGTTGCGGAAGAACACAGAAGCTAGTCTGTATTGAAGTCACCCATTAAGATAGTCTCTTGAGGGAGGGATATGGTACATCATTGTAATAGGTTTTCCAGAGTGGGAATGTTGTTACCTGGTGGGATGTACCCACCTACTATATTAAGGTGTTGGTTGGGGTTGATGGCTAATCTGGCTATAATTAGCTCAGTATTTGTGAGGTCGGGAGAGAGACTTGTAGAAGTTTAACTGATAGGTGATCTTTGTATAGGATAGCTACACCACCTCCTTTTTTGTCTATTCTATCTTTTCTTAGGATATTGTAACCTGGGGTACTGATTTCATTATTGTTGATGTTTGGTTTTAGCCATGTTTTAGTTAAAGTAACTATATATGGGGAGTAGTAGGATAGTAGAGCATGTAAATTGTTGGTTTTATTATCTATGCTACGTACATTAATGTTGAGGAGGAGGAGAGATGATTTTTCTTGTGGTGAATTAGAGTAAGGTTAGTTTGGGGGGTATGGTTGTAAAGTATGTGTATTTGAGGTTCCTGGATTACAATGGATGTCTCCTGCCAGTATTAATTGCTTGTGTATGTGTTGAAGGAGCTTGGAGAGTTTATTAAGGACCTTAGAAAATCTAAGAGAGGTGTGGGGGATTTTGTTAGTTGTGGAAGGAGTTTGATTGTGTGGTAGTCTGTATTGGTTATGTAGAAGAGAGCTGGGGTAATAGACCATTGTTGAGTGTTCAGAAATGTTGGTGCTGTTGAGGTGTGGTGTGGAGGTGGAAGAGGGTGTTAGAGAGGAGTTTCATAAGAGGAGAGGTTATATAGCAGGAGTAGAATAGAGCTTATAGTCAGGAAGAGTAGTGTGTGTTTAGGAGATAGCATAGTGGAGAGTGTTATAGTGTGATTAGTAGTTAGTGTTAATGGGGGTGAGAGGGTATTTTGTGTGTTAGGGGTTAAAGTAGTCAGTGGGAGTTGCTGATAGGTGGGAGGGGTGGAAAGTGTGTGTGGAATTGGTGTCTGAGTTGTGGGTGTGGCTGTGGCTAACTATAAATTTATGTGTAGTGGGGTGGGTGGGAATTGGGGTTAGGGGAGGGGAGTGAGCCCAAGTGCAGCGAGGGCAAACAGAGTGGGTTGAAACCACCACGAGGGCGTTGACGTTGCAAAAAACTATCGGCCAAGTAGTATATTCAGGTAAGTAAAGTGGTGAATAGGCCTGTCCCTTACTGTTCTAATTACAAAAAAACAGAGTGTTTAGAGCTTAAGATTAAGCTACGCTGTCTTACATAAATATTCTTTTTATTTTACTTTTCCTTTCCTTTTTTTTCATGCTCTTAAGTCATGTAGTCAGGAGCAATCTAAGGGCAGATTAAACCCAAGTATAGTCCAAATTCTGGGGGGAGTTTTAGAAGGGACTAACATCTGGGTTATGTGCACACTATTTAAGAGCATTTTCACAGTATGGCAGTTAACTGCTATGGCAGTTATTCAAAATGTTAGCAAGTCAGATAGTTAACATACACTGTTGCTTGGCTAGGCACTTTGCAGGTAGAAGAGTTTCTTATTTTGTTTTAGGGTGGATCCCTTATTGGGAGTGTGGTTTGTTGCAGGGTCTGAACCATTCAAAGAGACGGTAACTGGAATGGGAGAGAGAAAAAGAAGAAATCAATAGGAGAGCAGTGAGCAGGTAGAGAAGTACTGGAAGAGAGTGGATAAAGTAGAATGTAGGAAGGGAGGTAGAGCAAGCTAGAGGAGAGGGAAGGTTAAAGAAGAGCTACAGTAATATAGAGAATAGCAGATAACATAATTACTGGTTACACATCTACACATTCAACAGATGTTCAAGCATTGGCATACATTGCAAGTATCACACGTACGATATCTGAAGCAGAATTTTAACAGAATTCAGTAGACAGTTCAGTTGTTCATGAACTAAGGTTAATACCAACAGCTACATGCATACAACAACTCCTGTTCAGTCTCTTAATGTACTTAATGCTCCCAGCAGAAATGCACTAACAATGTAATGCCATTAGTAAGCGGGTATTACAGTATGCTATTACAGTGCAGGTTACAACCAGACCAGAGGCTCAAGAGGGAAAGTAACTTTAGCTAACTGTTTGGAATATTGGGTACAAATACTGAAATTAAAAAAACACATTAAGATATAGCATTCCTAGTTATTACATGCAACTCATCAATAATCAGTGTCCGTTCAGGAACAGTGCTATCTTGATACAAAACTTGGTGATCCTGATACTTTTTAAAGCCTAGTCATGAATTTTTACAATAATACATTAGAAACATTTGTACTTGGGTGCACACCTCACCGGACCACTTGTTGGACGCTGAGATTTAAAAATGGCGCTAGGGATTACACTACCCTAAGTAAGTTCAGGTATGATGTATATAGGTGACGGAGGGATTCCCAGTAAGGTGAAACCACCATGAGGGAGTTGGCAGCGTTACAAAAAACAATCATCCAAGTAGTATAGGCAGGTAAGTAACAGTGGTGAATAGGCCTGTCCCTTACTGCTCTAATTACAAAAACAATCGAGTGTTTAAAGCTTAAAATTAAGATATGCTGCCTTACACAAATATTCTTTTTATTTTACTTTTATTTTTTTCTGCTGTTAGCCCTTGTGATGCAGTTTACCAGGACCGCCTAGATAGCGTAAGTCCTGGAGTCAGGAGTGATCTAAGAGCAGATTAAACCCAAGTATGGTCCAAATTATATGGGGGAGTTTTAGAGGGGACTAGTGTCTGGGTTGTGTCCACACTATTTAAGAGCATTTTCACAGTATGGCAGTTTTCCAAAATGTTAACAAGTCAGATAGTTAATATACACTGTTCCTGGTCTAGGCACTTTGCAGGTAGAAGAGTTTCTTTTTTTGTTGTTTTAGGGTGGACTCCTCATTGGGAGTGTAGTTTGTTGCAGGGTCTGCACCGTTCAAAGAGACGGTAAACTGTTACTGGGCTAGGGATTTTGCAGGTAGAAGAGTTTCATTTTTGTTGTTTTACGGTGGACTCCTTATTGGGAGTGTAGTTTAATATATATGTATGCAAGACTGTAAGGTTTATAAAGTAACTTTTGCAGGCCTCCCACACTCCCTTACTTTGTCACTCTGAGATCATTGTACCTTGGGCAAGTAGTGAACAGTAACAGAGAACCAATGCAGTATATACTTCAGAGCACAAACATGCAACTCCTATATGGAGCAAGCAGCTATACACGAGTGTTTACTATGTCAAGTAGACAAGCTCAAGAAACTATGATATATGCAATCTCTTATTAAACAGCATGTTAGCCACCATAAGGCTGCACATTATCCCAAAGAATGAGCAGGAAAAACTGCCACACTTCCTCTTCCTTTGTCCTGATAGAAGTGACATACCATACTCTCAATTGGCATCTCACAGCATGTAGCTATCATTTTACTATATTGCTGAACTGAACAACACACATGGATATATTTTATGAGCAGAACACCTCAGTAAAAATACCTTCTTGTAACATCAGTGAATTATTTATCCATTTCCACTATGTCTAAACTGTTTACACTGAGTTGAATGAGCTTCCTCTTAGCTGGGCTGATCTGCATAGCTTAAGTGCTAGTTGCACAGTAGTATTGGCTTACACTAAACACAAAACCAGTACAACTAACTTTCATAGCTGTAATATTTTCTCAGACCCTCCCTAGAGCCTCAGTTTCTTTCAGTCTATCAATATTGGTCATTACTGGGAGTTAATACATAAATACCCTCTATTGCCAGCTTTATAGTACATGGAATCCTGAGGCAGTGTATGAACTGCCTCATGCTCACTAATAATAAATTCATACTAAAACCAGAAGGTTCTATCTGTCTGAGGTGTAAATGCTTACGTGGAGGCATCCTTCTCTCAGGAAGCTACATGCAGTGAGCTTGAACTGTCTTAATCCCATCCACACATATGCAACGTCCATGGATTACAGACTCTAAACTGTCTTATGTTGATGCTGTTAAAGCTTCACTACAACCTCCTAAGTGTCTGAAGACTAGTCATCAGCCTAAACCCTCAAATTTACTTCGTAAATACAGCATCAGTAGCTCATATCCAATATAGAACATGCTGTAACACTATAAGAAACACAGACACACACAGGGGTCACATAGCTAGTACACAGAAGCCCTTAAGAAGACGAGACCAAGCTAGTTCACCTGGCAACATCCAAATTATAATTAACTCCATAGTTACTCACAGCAGGTTGAGCAAAAACAGGGTAACAGTTAGTTGCTATTCAGGTGCCAGGATATGTGACTTCACCTTAATATGAACCACCTTTTCACCAAAAGATGCCAAATTACACATTGAAATTCAACATTTGTAAAGCCTTAGGCAACTAGAACTTTTTTTTTATAAAACAACCTTTTTTGAATAACACAGAACTAAGACTAAGGC
Organism: Protopterus annectens; assembly: GCF_019279795.1. Classification (NCBI taxonomy): domain Eukaryota; kingdom Metazoa; phylum Chordata; order Ceratodontiformes; family Protopteridae; genus Protopterus; species Protopterus annectens. The sequence continues at coordinate 707,934,988 of NC_056750.1, read as the reverse complement.
AGTTCACCTTCAAGAATATAACTCATATTGATTGAAATACACTTAACCAGTTCTGTCCCTCATGAAAGAATCCCATTAATTAATACTGGCACTCAAAACATGGAAAAATGTCTATTCTTAAAGCAATATAGCTCCATTATAACATTATATACATAAATCTTCTTCTTCTTTCGGCTTTTTCCCGGTTAGGGGTCGCCACAATGGATCACCTGTCCGTTCATGATTGGCAGTGTAATTTTTTATACAGTATCGAGTTACCAGCCCGGCGCCCAACCTTCCACAGAAGACACACACACACACACACACACACACACACACACACACACACACACACACACACACACACACACACACACACACACACACACACACACACACACACACACACACACACACACACACACACACACACACACACACACACACACACACACACACACCTAGGCCCAGTTCAGAGTGTTCAATCCACCTGCAACATGCCTTTGGGATGTGGGAGGAAACCGGAGCACCCAGGGGAAACCCACTCGATCACAGAGAGGACATGAAGACTCCACACAGAAGGCACCAAAGCTGAGGATCGAACCGGAGAACCTCTTGCTGTGAGGTGATAATGCTAACCATTGCACCACCATGGCCACCAATATTATATACATAAATCAACCTATACAAATACATAAACACATAAAGGTGTACTGGTTTATAAAAACATAACTGTGTGTGTGTGTATATATATATATATATATATATATATGTGTGTGTGTGTGTATGTATTATATATATATATATAGATATATGTATGTATAATATATATAGGTATAATATATATATATATATATATATATATATATGTATGTATAATATAAATATATATATATATATATATATATATATATGTATATGTATGTATAATACATATATATATATATATATACACATATAGTATTATATATATATATATATATAGTATTATATTTATATATATATATATATATATATATATATATATATATATATATGCATACTATATATAAATATGTATAATATATATGTATATATATATATATATATCAGTGGCGGCTGGTGACTTCAAATTAAAGGGGGGCTGCAAGAGACAGCTGAATGGGTGAGGCCAATGTGAAGGGGTGTGACCAACTAGAAAGGGGTGGAGCTATGCTCAAAACCACAACAACTGGAACTTTAATTAAATACGCTACCCTGGGTGCCAAACCGTCATTACGAGAGTCCAATCAAGACAAAATGAAGTGTAGAAGAAAAACATATTTCAATGCATTGGCTTCATGAGAACTTACTTAATATTTAGATGGAAACACAAAGGTTGTGAGGCATGAAAAAATAAATTGCTTTTTAAATACATTACTGGAATGCCAGTCAAAATCAAGTATAAAAAAAAACAAGCAGCACTCAGCTCAAACCACTTCTCCTTGTACTGCAGTTCTTTTTTTCAAAAAAACTAAT
>NC_056750.1:707756574-707933012 GCF_019279795.1 Protopterus annectens | reverse complement strand
CCAAAGGGCAGTGAACAGACTAAATGGTCTAGGCCCCCCCCCCCTGAACAGTAAACCTTGACTGTAGGCTCACAAACATCTTGTATCTCTAGAGAAGCCTACCTTTCTAAAATCTGATAGATGGCGTTAAAACCTGATGGACAGTAATGGCTGTACCACTATGTAGGCACATATGTGTGTGTGTGTGTGTGTGTGTGTGTGTGTGTGTGGAGCCCTTAAATGTCTGTCTTGCAGCATAAGTAATGACCCAAGGACATAAAATGTAGCATGAAATATCGAAGTGTGACCTGCCATGCATGCAGTAGTATGCAGAGTGATGCAGTATAAAATACTGAGTACAGTAATGACCAGGTTTAAAAATATTGAAAAAAAATAATAAAATTCCAGTTTGAATACAACTGCGGTATAATCTGTATAAGTAGCCAGTGCCTGAAACAGTAGCAGTTGTGTGGAATTCTCAGTTATATATTGTAAGTATAGAAGAGAACTGCAGCAGAGTAGAAAGATATCCATTTTATAATGTGGCAATACAGTAATGAGAATTTGCCAGTCTGTGCTGCCCTCCAGCCATTCTCTGTACTGACTTGCAGCTCTGTCCTGAGCTTACAGTCATGAATCAAAATGATGGTAGTTTTTTGAAAGTGCAACTGATAGGGAGTGCACCACACTCAATGCATTGTGACTGTGAGGTTGTAATTTGCTGCAAAAAAAAGTGCAGAGATCTGTATCAGAATGAAGGGCATTCTTATGGCTGATAATGCTCATTGATGCATGTCTGGTGCCATGATCCATCAGATCACACGTGCACTCAAGTCCTTGAACAACAGTACTCATATGACTCTGTAACAGTACATGAGGATGTCAGTTACTTGAGATGTACCTCCCTGGATTACATAAGAGAGAAGTGATGGAGTTCTTGGAATGTGTGACCCAGACAGGTATGAGCCTAGCATTAAGTAGCATTCTGCCTTGTCCTAGAATGATGCCACAAAATGAGCAAACAAATAATTGACTTCAGTAATTGGTTTAGTTTTTATTGCCATTCAGATGGGATCCAATATTTATCAGCTTGAGACTTCCTCCTGATAAGGAGGCTATAGAAAGGGTTTGCATGTTCTCCATGGGTCTCTGTGGGAGACCACAGAGACCTCCCAATGACATGCTTAGTGTTACCATCTCCAACTCACCCAAGAATTGACCTGTGGGCAGGAGCTCATACTCTAGATGGTGCCCTATAGGGGAAGAATTGTGTAGACTAACCAATATGGGCAACAACTGTGGTGCACAGTATCCTCAAAATAAGAGAACATGGATCACAGACTGTTGTGTCAAGGCTAGCCACTCGGCAGTGTAAAAAAATGTCTCTTGGTGATTTGGTTGTGTTAACTAATGTCACCAAATGGGTAAGGGTATTGACAATTAATAAGTTGGTTGAGGACTGTGCCTACTCTGACTTATGTCAAGGATCCATGCTCACAGTGGAAGGGGTGTATGTTCCCCTATTATCCAGTGTGTGCCGGTCATTAAGCCCAACAGTCCTGGATCAATAAGCTACTGACCAGGCATTCTCCAGTTGCCCAAGTGATTTGGTTGTGTTGACTAATGTCGCCAAACGGGCATAGGTATTTGCCAGTGATAAGTGGGTTGAGGACTCTGCCTACTCTAACCTGTGACAGGGATCCATGCTCCAAGTGGGAGGGTGTATGTGCCCCTATTGGCCAGTGTGTGCCTGCCATTAAGTCCAGCATTTCTGGATAAATAAGCTACTGTCCAGCCATTGTCCAGTTGCCCAGGTTGGGTTACCTGGGATAGTTGTGTTGAGTGAAAGCTGGATAAAAAAAAACAGTCAACCTGCTAAACATTAACCAAGAATTGCTACACTCATTGTAGGTTCACTGACAGGATGCAGCTTGGAAGTAGATGACATGACGTTAATGAGGATGCTGGACACCATATGTATCTAGGACTCAGGATGGAAGGGCATTGCAGCAAAGCCATTTGGCTGGAGAAACAGAGTTTACTACACAGAAAGAGGACAAACTAGAAATGGTGTGGGAATTGTGGTGAGAGAGATGCTTCAGAACGCAGTGAGGGATATCACTGGAATTAGTGATAGACTCATGGCAATCTGACTTCACGGCAGGGTTGTAATAGTGAGGAATAGAGTGCATTCAGACAGCAGTTACAGGACCTACTTGATAAAGCAGGCAACATAAATTGATATTGATAACAGTTGACCTGAATGCACTTATCGGGACAGACAAAACTGGATAGAGGACTGCTTTCATCCACATTGGTGGTGCAAAAGAAATAATGGAGGAGAGGCTATTCTAGATTTCTGTCTGGCAAATGGCTTGATGGTGGCCAGCACACATGGTTCAGTAAGAGAGAGTCACAAGATCAAATACAAGAGTAGCCAACATACATTTCAGGTAGACTTCCTCATAGTAAGGAAAGGGTAGTGGGGGTTAGTATCAGTGATTGTAAAGTCATCCCCAGTGAAATTGTCAGCCCATATAATAACCACTGCTTGCTATAGTTTACTATAAGCATTGGTCTAAGAAGGCACTAAGGTCAACAAAGACTAGGATAAAGACCTGGAAGTTAACTGGAGAGAAAGTACAACAGTTCAAGGAATTACTCAGGGCTTTAACACCTTGGGAAGAAGAGGAAATAGGTGGAGTTGAAGAAGAATGTCAACACCTCAAAACAGCATGTGTGAGGACCGTAGAATAGGTTTGTGGACAGGTCAGGTATGTAAATGTGGTACACAAGGAAAGGTGGTGGTGGAATACAGACGTTCAGGAAGTCAACAAAAGAAAGAAGTAGTGCAGGGAAAATTGGATGATAGAAAAGACAGACCAGGCTAAGAATGAATATGGGTTGGTTAACAAAGATGCTAAGAGATGAGTTGCAATAGCAAAGAACAAGGCATCAGAGGCACGCTACTCATTTCTGGAAAGTGACTTTATAAATGGCACAAAGAAAAACTGTTAGCTTGCAAGGCAAAGAAAGAAAGATAAAGAAGATAGTCAGACACCCTTTGTAAGTCATGTCATTAACAAACCTGTTCACCATCCCACAGAAATCAAAGGTAGATGGAAGGAGTACTTTCAGCTGCTCCTGAATGAGAAGAAAAAAACACAGAAGCTGTACTACCTGAGACACAGCCTATGATGGTGAAGGAGGAGAAGCCCACCTTAGAAGAAGTAAGAACAGCTCTAAGGAAAATGAAATCAGGGAAAGCAATAGGCTCAGATGAGGTCACAGCAGATGTGATCAAGATCTTGGGTGAAATAGGGGAGAAATGGCTCCTGAAATGTGCTCATAGCAATATGGAAAGAACGGTGTATCCCAGATAACTGCAGAATAAGCATACTAGTGCCAGTATACAAGAATAAAGGGGGCATCCACAACTGTGGCCAGTACAGTGATATCAAACTACTGTCACATTGCACTAAAGTTCTGGAGAAGGGAGGGTGATAAACAAATGTGCATAATAGTAGAAAGTAAAATATAAGATGAGCAGTTCAGAATCAGGTCAGGATGCAGCACAACCAACCTGATATTTGCAGTGAGACAGTTAAGAAGAAGCTAGAAATGAGGATAGAGTCCAGCTAGGCATTCCTAGACTTGGAGAAAGCATATGACAAGGGCCCACGGAAGCTGATTTGGGCAGTACTGTGGTGGTTCGAAGTCCCAGAAATGCTGGTAGAATTAGTGCAGGCTATGTACAAGGACCGAGTGACTCGAGTACCAACACTGTTTGGTATCACAGAGGGGTTCCAATGGGAGTGGGTGTGCATCAGGGACAGCTCTTAGCCCACTGCTGTTCATAGTGGTGATGGAGTACATCAGAAAACAGGTTAGAGGGGACAGATCAACATAGCTGCTATATGCAGATGATGTGGCATTACAGGCAGACTCTGAACAAGAACTGCAGCAAAGGATAGGGGGAATGGAATGCAAAATCTAGGGTGCATGGGATGAAATTGAGTACAGATAAGATGGTTTTAATGGCAGCAGTTGGGGGAGGGGGATCAGAAGAAGATGAAAATAGAGACAGAGGGAATAATAGTGGAACAAGTTAACAGATTTCCAGATCAAGGAGGTGTGGTGGAGGAGAAGAGATGTCTGAATAAGGAGGTCAAAGGTAGAATCAGTGGGGCTGCAGCCAACTGGCACAGAGTGTCAGGGGTAGTGTTTGACAGAAGAATGCCAAACAAGGTGAAAAGTAAGGTGTTCAAAACAGTGGTGCAACCATTATTACTGTATAGTACAGCAACCTAAGGAGTAAAGGCATAGCAGTTGAGGAAACTAGAGGTGATGGAGATGAAGTGCCTGAGATGGTTGTAGGATGTATACTGTGGGACAGGTAAAGAAATGAGGACATCAGAGCAGAAATCATAATCAAAGTAGCTCCAATTGCAGAGAAGGTCAAAAAGAACAGATTATGGTGGTGTGGACATATATGCAGACAAGCAGAAGACAATCTGGTGAAGATGATTTAAGGCAAAGAGGAAGAAGACGAGAGGAAACAAGGGCATCCAGCAGATGGATGGATTGTGTATGAGAAGACCTGCAACAATCAGGCTTGACTATCAAAGAATGTAGGAGAGTGGCACTGAATCAACAGAGATGGTGACAGTTGACGTGATACCCCAACCTCATGCATAAAATGTGAAAAAGGTGATTATTATTGATGATAAGGGGAGGAGGAGAGGATATGATCAACAGATCACAATGCCTCACCAGGGATTGCCTGTGTCTGTCCACTCCAGGATTTTGGTTATTGACAAAGATATCATCCACTCCATAGTGCCTTTTATAGGCAGTGCCAATCTAATAAACCTAACAGCACAACAAAAAAAAGCTATGAAAAGTACTAAGGTGTTGCTGATCAATGCTAGGAGCCTAAACAAGAAACATCATTCCCTACAAGTACTTCTTACCCTAAAGGTTGTAGACGTCTTTGTAGTTACTGAGACATGGCTTAAAACAGTGGAGAGCACTCCAGTTGTGCAGGGCTAAAACGCCTTCTATACATTTAGACCAGCTAATATGCAGGAGCAGGAAAAAGGCAGCGGTATCTCAGTCGTCGTCCAAAAGAGACTCAGATCAAGGTAAAGCAGCATGTTGCACTAAAATTTCTTCCTGTTTAAATAGCCATCAGAAAGGTCTCATGGCATAGATTAGGTAGCTACAGCACTCTTCTGTATGACCAAGAACACCAAATTCCTATCTGCAAGAACTAAAATCATTCATTATTAAACTTAGTATCATTTTCCTAGGTGTTTTAAACTATCCAACTATAGACTAGGAAACTTACACCACCACTAGTGTACAAGCACTGAGATCATGGACTTGATCAGTACAAATGCCCTAGAACAATTAGTCAGAGCAACCACTGGGGGAATAGCTTCTTGGATCTTGTCCGTACTAATATGGGGGCGTTATGCACCATCCCTTGCATATCTTCGTCACTTGTTAGGTCTGATCAGAAAGCTGTCTCCTCCAAAATAAAATTGAAACCACAGACCCCCTTGCACTCAAGGTACCTTTAGAAGTTTCTCTAAGACAAATTACTTATTCTTAAGTGATACATTGGCAAGCTTCAAATCCCCACCAGACCTTGTTTACTCCACTGATTATGCAGAAGCATATACCACCACAAAACAGCTGCATAGATGCAGCTGTTCCCCAGTAGGAAGAAGCACAGAGCAAACCCCAGAACCCACACACATGCACGCGCACACACACACACACACACACACACACACACACACACATGGTGGAGCCATAGTATTAGCAAGCTTTACAATAAAAGGAAGAGAATTTTGACCAAAAGTAAGAAGTTGTTTATTCCAGACAAAGGGTGATATTGGATGATGAAGCTGTTTCTCAATTGTTTTCTGTTTATCTGCTGATAAAGGTTCAGGCCATTAGTTCTAGTGTTAGCTGAGCTGTTTGTCTTATTGAGAAAAAAGAGGTCAGGGACCACCATATCTCTAATGGTACAGATCATACCTCAGCAGTGTATAAGATGCACTGTACAGGGGCAAGGTTTTCAGTCTGTCCTGATAGCTTTGGTTTTTAAGACCATATATATATATTTTAGGAACTTCTGTGGCTTTTCGAGTTTGTTGAGATGTTTTAAGACATACATAGCAACAGAGCATTTTACTCTCTAACTGGTCTGATCAGAGCTAAGTATAGAGCGCAGTAACATCTTTCAATCTAGATAAAATATTTTGGCTACAAGTTCTATTAAGTAGTAGGATTTCCTGAGAATAGTTACAACATGATGATCAAAAGAGAGGGGATTTTTGACTCAAGTGCCCCGGTCATTGTCTGCCTTTTTGTTTTGTACAGTTGTGTTATGTGTACTTTCTTAGCATTCGATTTCAGTACACCATGTACTAATTGAGATAATCTTTCTGATGGGTGCAGATTTTCTGAAGGGGTTTTAGCAATTATGCCCAGTGTGCAGTTGTTTGCAAATGTGTTTAACTGGAGGTACTGATTATCATTTTTGAAATTACAGAGGTTGATGTCAAAAAGAGGGTGGCCTATCCCAGACCCCTGGAGATCTCCAATGGTTTAACTTTGTACTGTTTGAAGAGGCACCTCTCACATGCCCAATGTGGATTCTGTCTTTCAGACATTTGGCAATTCATTTTAGCAGTTATGGCTCTGTGCTTAAAGATGTTAGCATCCTTACAATTCTGGGATGTGGCACAGAGAGTGGAAGCAATAAAGGTGTAATCTGTCATTTAGACTACTGCCTGGTTGAATATTAGGATTGGTGTGGATAGGCTGAAAGTGTATTAATGAGAGTAATGGTAAGTGTATGTGTAGGAGGGGGTGAGGGAGACTTACGGAGCAAAATGTAGGTGTGAGACGGAGGGTAACAGTAAAACGTGTTGCTAATACACTTGACTTTAGGAGGGCATAGATGGAAGTTAAGTGTAGCATTTGTCATTTACCTCTGGGGGACACTTTCATTATTCTGCATTGCTGAGAGGTTACAGCCCCTAGTAAATGGTAGATCATTTTATTGTCATGCAGGGGAGTGTAATGTGATTGTGTATACATATTCAGTAGGTGGCTCTGCATCTCACATGATATATTTGTGTATTTATTTTAATACAGAACAAGTACATCAGTTTAGTGATTATAGTATGCTTCCTACTGCTCAGTTCATACTTTAATACCATGTACAGTGATATCTGTGAGAATGTGCATTTATCTAATTTACTATTACTTCTGAGCTGATTACATATCTAACTAAGTGGGGGGTTGGGGATGCAGCTTGCAAATGGGTGGGTTTGTGGTCACCTCCCCCAATATATATATAACATTTGATGTTGAATTTGTCATTCGATTCTCAGCTAGAGCGTCTTCTGTGTGGAGACATGCGTGAATGGGCGTACCTTCGTTGAAGGTTGTGCGTCAGGGCTGGTAACTCGGCACGTAAAAATCAACTACCAATCATTAGCGGATCGGAGTTCTGCTGTGGCGACCCCTAACCGGGAAAACCCGAAAGAGACAAACAAACAAACAAATTGTTTAGGTATTATGGACTTGCCTATAAAACAGGGGGAGGAGTATAAGGGTCAGTCTTTCAATGAACTGTGATAGAGGCCCGTGCTCAGAAGGAATGCCAAGGCTTGGGGGGGGGGTATTGGAGACAGATGAGCAAGTATGGCCCATCCTATGGACCCAGAGTGGAGCATGCACTTGAGCCACTCCTCATAGCCCACCCAGCCTGTTGAGTTGTACATGTCATCACATTGGGGGAGGATCTTAGGGACAGGGATCTCCTGGACCTTCACAGTGGTGGCACTCTCATGGTAGCTTGACCGTTGCCCCTGGTACATGTAAAAGGTGTTCTCTATTACCTATTAGCTGCATTGTTTGATTTACATCTTATGCATTTGCATTACTGATTGTATGAATTTTATTCTTCTATTTTTCTTTAACATTTTGTAACCTTTAATGTATTTGTATTGCTTACGGAGCTTTTCTCCCCGGGCCTCCACTGAAAATGGGCACTTTTAGGCCCAGTGGACTTCCCCGCTAATCAAACTGAAAATAAATAAAAAAATAAATAAATGTTAATCCAAACAGAGAAGCTAGGGCCCTTGACCTGTGGGAACAAATGGGTTTGTCAAGATTGCAGGGAGAGAGAGGATTGATTCTGTGTAGGGTGACTGACCAAAAAAAAAAAGAGGGGAAAAACATTTAATAACACCACTACATTCCTCATGTAATAGTTTCTCTTTTTCCTCCCCATATCATGCAAATCCATCAGCGTTCAATCAGCAGGAGGTGTGCTCTCTTTAGAGTATGTGAGTACACAAACATTCAAATAACAGTGGGGCACTTACTGGGTAATGCTATGTTCATGTCATCTGAGGAGGACATTTTATCCGTCAGTGGTCTCTTCCACTGGTGCTGTTTTGTACCAGAGGTATTAAAACACATCATGTTATTCACTTGGAAAGACAATCAGTATTTATTTCACAAAAAGATGTATCCTTGCATTAGACTTAAATGTTCATTCTGGCTTTTTCTAATTTCCACTGACAGTCATACATCTGTAAGTGTCCACTGTTTCTCATTTGTCTTTGCTGTGCTTCTTATGCCTACTCAATAGTGACTCAAACAGTGCTCTAGCAAGTTCACTTTGGCAGATATCTAGATGACAATACCAGACTAGTGAGGACAGCCTCTTTCATGCTCTTTAGGTTTATAGCTACTTGCCAGGCTTGCAGTCTAGGGGACCATTGAGAAGCCTAGCCGAAATTCCCAGTTGCCCCTGGTCATACATGAGACAAATGAGTGATGAATGATCTTTAAATTAATTTTAACGCTCTTTATCTCCTTTAACTAAGGTCTTTAAGCATATATTAGTAATTCCAGTGCATAGCTGCACTACATTTTGTTGTTTAAGTGCTCTAACTGTTGGTATTAAACCCTGGTTTCATTCTTATGTACTTGAGGGTATGTCAGGCTAATTCAGGACTTGTACTTACATTAAGGCAGTTCCAGGCCAGTCAGCTCAGAGCTAAGGGACTAAGTGTTTCATTCCCACCCACTCTGTTGTAGTTGTGTTTTTAAACTCGGTGTGTCTGTTGTTGCCTGCCCTTTATACTAATTTGACAACATAATTCCCTCTCCCCATTTATTGGCTGTTGACAATAAGCACATGACATAAGTATCATTTTGGAAACTCTCTCCCCTTAAACTACTCACTGGGCTGAAAGACCTTTGATAAAATTGCTTATTACTGAGTGTATTGATACTTGTTGCACTGATTTTATTATCAAATTAGTGATTTTTTTATACTATAATTAGTTTACTGGTTCTTACTGCTGGCAGAAGAAGGTTTCCAGGCTAGTTGTTTTGTACTGAAAATTAAATACTCATTAGCGAGTCCAGCTGAACATTATTCTAAAACCAAACTTCATTCCTGTCAGCAACATGGACCAGCACTTCCCCACAACTTCTTTAGCTAGCCTGACTGAGATGGGTATCTTGAGACAGTGTAAGAATTGTCTTGTCTATTACTCAAACAGCATAACACAGTGTGTGAGATATGTACATATTTAATATCTTTGGAGGCAAAAATCTCACCATCACCAAAATCGTCAGTAGTACACTACACGTCATACCTTCTAAGGCTATCACAATACACATAATATATCACATGCTGAGGTTCTAAAGATTAACTTGCCTTCCTGTTTAACCCGAACTCCTGTACATGTCTCTGATGATGTGCAGATACCGTTTAAAGATTTTGTTGCTCTCTTGTTGAAATTTGTACTGATCTAAAGTGTGTTCGCTTTGTATCTGCCAACCACTACTTACTTAAAGGTTAAAGAATTCATTCATGCACCTCGTGGTCCATACCTATACACTACAGAAGCATAGAGACAACTTTATAACTGTGGATCCTGTAGTTTTACTGGTCTCCATATATTTCTGATCTTTATTCACCCTGTATCCGCTAACCACTACTTAGTTGAAGGTTAAAAAATTCACACAAGTAATTTGTGCTGTATACCTTTCCACTACAGAAGCATAGAGACAACTTTATAACTGTGGATCCTGCGGTTTTACCAGTCCCCATATATTTCTGATGTATGTTTTATATTTAGCTATCAAACAGTACTGTACTTCTCACCTATAAATGGGTGCCTCACACATGACCTGTCCTCCATTCCCTCCCCATATGTTTTTCTTACTCTTATTTACTTCGTTCTGTAAAGTGGCTTTTCCAATTAGCATCATTTGGCAATACCCTTTGTCTTGTTATGTATTATACTCCACCTGTAATCCCAACTATCCTATTAGCTCTCCTGACCTTCGTACTTTTACGTAATTATACTTAGCCCACACATTATTTTTCATTCATAGAAATCTGTTATACTTTTATTAAACACTGCTTTGGTTCATATCACTAGATGTTAAGTTGTCATTCTCGCCTTCATTCTTGCTGGATGGGTTCGGAGCCGATCCTCGGCTCCGACTCGGCCTATACTATAGCTCGAGAGCTATTTTTACCGGCTCGAGGTAGCCGTATATCCCACAATACCATGCGCTAACTCCCCAGATCTCATTTGCCACTTCGCTGTGAGGTTGCCTATTTTTGCCGGCTCAGGTCAGTAAAAGAAATTTTATCAAATTCTTCTAAACTTGAGGTTAGTTTTTGTCAGATTAGTTCCAATTGATATAGTTTTACCTAAATTACCTATTAGTAATTTTTTCGTTAAGCCCTACCCACCCCTTTAGTTAAACTTTCTAATCGGGCCTACAGGCTTAGTTTTTGTTTTCTCTCCCCCATTATTGTGTGTGTGAGTTGTTGTTTTAGTCAGCCCCTTAACTTCCCCTTGGTGTGAAAGTTGAGTGAGTGGTTGTGCTGACTGTGTTACTGTTTTTTTAGGGTAACTATGTCTAAAGAAACTAAGGTCTCGGGATTCAAGAAGTGTGACTTGTGCTGTCAGAAAATGTCTCTGACAGACGGTCACACTTCTTGCATCTACTGCTTGGGACCTTTGCACCTGCAGGACTCTTGTTCCGTCTGCCACGGATTTAGTTCGAGTCCTGCAGGAGCATCATAATAAACTTATTTTGAGGGGCTTATTGAAGCCCGATGACTCCCCGTCTAAGCCCGCCAAGCCCTCGGCTCCAGCTTCTGAGTCGAGGGCTGGCGAAACTGAGATTGCTCCGACATCGGCTCCAGTATCGGAGCTGACATCAGCGCGCAAGCGCTCTAGATCCACTTCATTAGAGTCCGTCCGATCGGCTCCAAGATCACCCCTTCTATCGGAGCGGAGTCATAGGACTCGTTCCTCCAGGTTGTCTAGGCTTTCCGACCACGATATTGAGAGAGTGGTCAGTAGACTCATAAAATCTCAGGCACTGGCCCAAATACTCCAAAGCCCATCTCACCAGACTGTGGCTCCCTCGGTGCCGCCTTCGATTCCTCCTCCGACTCTCCAGTCGATTTCGGAGCCGGAGTTTGTCAGAACCGTAACCTTGCCCACGGAGCCGATACTTCCACCTTCGGCTCCGGCATCGTTGGCTCCGACTTATTCATTGGTACCGTCTGTGGAGAAGTCCGGGCGCCGAGACTCCATTGTCGGCTCCGAGGGGGCGAGTGGCATCGGACCCTTGTCCGACCCCGCTGTCCCTCTCGGAGCGTCGGCTCTGGTTAGTTCGGCCCCGACATCATTCTCGGAGCCTTCTCTGTCTGTGCCTGATAGAGGGGCGGTTCTGGTGCCTTCGAAGCCGGGACTGTCTTCGGTGCCTGATAGGGGGGCTTTCGAGGTGATGGGGAGCGTGCTGGATCCAGTGTCCACTCCAAGGTTGGGTTCTTCAGCTCCTCCCTTCACAGTGCCTGTTACGGTCTCTGGCCATCCTCTTGCAACTGATAGCAGAGATCCAACGCATAGGGTACCCACTTTGGGTGTCTCATCCTCCTCCTCCGAGGCCTCTCCTGAAGCTTCAGGAGAGCCATCTAGGAAAAGAAAGTGCAAGTGGAAGCTCGTAGACTCCCCTGAGTCTGTAACCTCAGACACCAACTTGGATGAGTTGGAGGGCTCCCCCAGATCCCCCTCTGAAGATGTCTCCTTTTCAGACATACTAGAGATCCTGAAACAGAGGGGGAATTGGTCCACACTCAAACCCTCAGAGGACGAGTCGGTTTACCTTGATGCCTTTGGATCTCGCCCTTCCACCTCCTGGGTGTCCCCCCCTTTCGATCCACTGATGGAAGTGGTGGCCAGAAAGGCGTGGGCAGCTCCTGACTCCATGGAACCTACCCCTAGGAGGCCTTCAAAATTTATTACTGCTAAAGTGGACAAGACATTTCTCACCAAAGGTGTCTCGGTAGATGCTATGGTGGTAGCAGCTGCCACTAAGAAGGAATTAGCTGATCCTTCTGTACCTGTTCATCCTCCTAACAAAGAGTCCAGGACCATGGACAGGTATGGTAAGCGGACATTTGCTTCAGCGACCTTTGCTATGCGATCGCTGAACTATTTATGTCATTTCACCCGCCTTCAGAGAGATTTGCTCAAAGAACTGGGTGAAACTGTACAGGATCCTTCTGCTGCGGGGTATCGGGACAAGATTAACTCCCAGCTGGCTACCCTGAATTCTATTGCCAATTCCTCCATGCGGCTTATCTCTTATGCAGCCGATGAAGCGAGTAGGGCTGCAGGCACAGGTGTTGCGTTGAGATGTCATGCCTGGATGCGACTCTGTAATTTTGCTGATCCCTTCAAGGCATCCTTCACCAACACCCCCTTTGATGGTTCAGAATTGTTTGGACCTCAGGTGAAGAATACTCTCACCAGCTGCGAGCAAGACGGTAAGACTCTCTCTGCCGTTGGAGTCCATTTTTCCACACCATCTAGACCATACCCCAAAGGTCAGAAGGGTGGAAAGATGTGGTCCTGTAAACCACAGGGAGTCGCGCCCGCCGCACATGGTGAAATTCCCCCTAGAGGCGGGGGGGGAACTACAATAGACGCCACCCCAGGGGCAGAGGGGGTCCACAGAACCAGGGTTCCAGAGAGTCCTTCCCTGACCAACCCTTTCAGCATCCCTGAGAAGCTGCCCAACTGTCCACCTTCGGAGGCAGTCGGGGGAAGATTATCTCTGTACCCGGAAGCCTGGCAATCCCTCTCTCAAGATAAATGGGTACAGTTGATTATATCAGAGGGTTACAAAATCCCCTTCATTTCCCCTCCAAACCAATTGCCAAGACCCCTCCCAGACGTACCACCCGGACAAAGGGGTCAGGCACAGCTGGAAATAGAAAAGCTGTTAAAAAAAAAAGAGTCATCCAGGCAGTCCCAGCAGACCAGCTAGGATCCGGAATCTACTCCAGGTTCTTTTTGGTACCAAAAAAGACAGGAGACTGGAGATCCATTTTGGATCTCGGCAGACTGAACAAATCTGTACAGAAAATAAAATTTTGGATGGTAACGCTGCAGTCCATTCTGCCCTTCTTGGGCAGAGACAACTGGATGTGCTCGTTAGACCTACAGGATGCGTACTATCACATAAAGATACACAGGCGCTCCAGGAGGTTTCTCCGCTTTCGGCTGGGAGCCAGTCATTACCAATTCAGAGCCCTGCCCTTTGGTCTCACCACAGCCCCCCGGGTGTTCACCAAATGTTTGGCAGTGGTCACGGCTCACCTGAGACAAAAAGGATTCCAGGTGTTTCCATATTTAGACAACTGGCTCATCACCGCTACCACCAAGCAGCATCTTATCATAACCAGGGATTACACCATTCACATTTGCAACAGGTTAGGTATTTCCATAAATTTTGCAAAATCCTTCTTGTCACTTTGTCAATGTATAAACTTTATAGGCGCCGTGTTAAACACCACAGAAATGTCTGCAACTTTAACACCTCATAGAGTGATAGATATATGGCAGAATGTCCACCTTCTGATTCAGTCCAACAAAGTTCAAGCCAAGTTAGTACTGTAAACACTGGGCCTCATGGCAGCGGCGATTACCCTTCTTCCCTTAGCCCGCTTCCATATGAGAATTCTTCAGTGGATGCTTTTCTCTCAGTGGTCCTACCAACAACTTCCTATGACACACAACATATTGATAACCCCGACTTGCAAGAAACACTTCGCCTGGTGGATAGTCTCCCCTCAACTTCTTCAGGGCAGACCCTTTGTTATTCCCCCTCCAGTTGCCACGGTGACAACAGATGCCTCCCTGATCAGGTGGGGGGGGGGGCATTATCAGGGCAGGACTGTCCAGGGCAAGTGGCAACAATTAGAATGCCACCTGCACATAAATGTCCTAGAGATGAGAGCAGTGCTTTTATCGTTGCGAGCCCTTCAGGACTCTCTTCCCATGGGCACTATAGCAGTTCAAACGGACAATATGTCCATAGTGTGGT
The DNA here is from genome assembly GCF_019279795.1 of Protopterus annectens. NCBI lineage: Eukaryota > Metazoa > Chordata > Ceratodontiformes > Protopteridae > Protopterus > Protopterus annectens. The sequence continues at coordinate 707,918,570 of NC_056750.1, read as the reverse complement.
ACATAAACAAGCAGGGCGGAACAAAGTCCTACCCCCTATGTCGAGAAGCACTCAGACTTTGGCAGTGGGCGATCTCCTCTCAGTGGTTTCTGATAGCAACGCACATCCTTGGGAGATCCAACGTCATAGCGGACAGATTGAGCAGAACAATTCTCATGCCTCACGAGTGGTCTCTAAATCAAGCGGTAGTAGAGAGAATTTTCCAGAAGTGGGGCCAGCCTTGCTGCGACCTTTTTGCAACACCTCAAAACAGCAAGTGCCTCGACTTCTTCACTCTCTTCCCCCTACCAGGCCACCCCCCCCAGAGACACTCTAGTCCACGATTGGCCTCGGGGTCTTCTATATGCTTTTCCCCCTTTTCCGTTGATTCCAAAGTTAATCCAGAAAGCAACCGCATTGAGATCCAAAATGATCCTCATTGCTCCTTACTGGCCTCGACAAGTATGGTTTCCGTTCCTGCACCGATACCTTCTGGAACAGCCTTGGCATCTGGAACCATTTCCAGATCTTTTGACCCATCTGACGGGCAAGCTGCACCAGTCTCTTCAGTCTCTCAACCTCACAGCTTGGTTGCTCCACTTCCAACCATAGCCAGGCTTCCCCTCATTTCTCTTCCTGTCCGTGACATTATTCTTGCTTCCCATAAGTCTAATACCAGGAAGACTTATGCGAGCAAATGGAAGCCTTTTTCCATTTGGGCACAAGCTAGGTCCTTAGACACTTTTAATGCTCCAATTCACAAAGTTCTTGATTTTCTGGCAGAGCTTTTTCATGCAGGTTCATCGGCAGCCACTATCAGAGTTCAACTAGCGGCCATTGCCAATTTCCATGTAGGACTTTCGGAAACCAGTATTATGTCTCATAAACTCTGCAAAGCCTTCCTCAAGGGCATTTTCTTACTCAGACCTCCCATTAAGGATCCTCCTCCACAATGGGACCTGAATTTAGTGTTATCTTCACTAATTCTTCCTCCCTTTGAGCCTGCAGCTTCTTGTTCTCTCAAGCTCCTCTCTTGGAAGACTCTGTTTCTAGGGGCTATAACTTCTGCTGGCAGAGTGTCAGAGCTTCAAGCCTTGTCCACCCGTTCCCCTTATTTGGTCTTTCATAAAGACAGAGTAGCTCTCAGAACAAATCCTTCCTTTCTACCTAAAGTTTCTTCTGAATCAAATCTGAATCACACTATTCACTTACCTGTTTTCTTCCCAAATTATTCAAACCGGGCTGAACAGAAACTACATTCCTTGGATGTTCATCGCCAATTGCGGTATTATCTAGACAGAACAAAACAATTCAGGAAGTCAGAACAACTCTTCCTTTCTTATGCTGACGGGAGGAAAAGACTTCCAGTTTCAAAGGTAACCCTTTCCAGATGGTTAGCTTCCATCATTACCTTTGTCTACGAGTTGAGACATAAACAACTTCCTTCAAAACCTAAGGCTCATTCAACCAGGGCGCTATCGACTTCAACAGCCTTTCAAGCAAGGTTACCTTTAGATGCCATTTGTGCAGCAGCTGCTTGGGCTTCTCAACATACATTTAATTACCCATTACAAACTGGATATAGCCTCCAGAAATAGAGCTGACTTTGGTTCCACTGTACTCAGGAGTCTGTTCCGTTGAGCCACCCAGGACCAAGGTGCTAGGGACGCTGTCCCATCCAGCAAGAATGAAGGCGAGAATGACAACTTAACATTAAGAAGTTATGTACCTACCATAACGTTCCATGTTAGTTGTCTTCTTCGCCTTCTTTCTTCGCCCTCCCTCCTGCCCCCTAGCCTAGACAGACTTGAAGGTTCTGAGATCCTTCTATTTCATGATGTTGCCCCTTTTTCCAGGGTTCCCATATCATGACTACTATTGCCAGGGAGACTGTTTATATATATATATATATATATATATATATATATATATATATATATATATATATACATTGTTTTTTTGTTGGTAACAAAAAAATTCTATGCTATGTGGGGAGTTAGCGCATGGTATTGTGGGATATAGGGCTGCCTCGAGCCGGTAAAAAATAGCTCTCAAGCTATAGTATAGGCTGAGTCGGAGCCGAGGATCGGCTCCGAACCCATCCAGCAAGAAAGAAGGCGAGAAGAAGACAACTAACATGGAACGTTATGGTAGGTACATAACTTCTTATTCCATCCCTCCTTACTGTAACTCCTGCTATTTTAATGGAGTTCCTATACAGATCACTACTTATTTAACATATACCATATGCGTTCTATGTTTAATCTGTCAGAATACCCTTCTTTAACATATCTTCTGCATGTTGGTTTTCACTAATAAATGCATAAATAAAACACTTGATTAAGCTGCCATTACTTACAGATTGTTTTTTTTTTTTTTTGCAGTAGATGGTCAGCTGTGCTCGGGACCTCCCAAATCATCATCAGCTCCGTTTTTTCTATATGGGGTTGGGGGTATCATGTTAACTGTCACCAACTCTCTCGATTCACTGCCACACTCCTGTCTTCTTTAACACTCATGCCTGACTGTCGGAGATCTTCTCTCACACAATCCATCCACCTCTTTGCTTGACGTCCTTGCTTTCTCTTATGTTCTTCCTGTTTGTCCCAAATCTTCCTCACCAGATTGTCTTCTGCTTTTCTACATGTGCCCAAACCACTGTAATCTGTTCTCTTTTGATCTTTTCTGCAATTGGCGCTACTTTGGCTTCTGCTCTTCTGTCCTCATTTCTTCATCTGTCCCACAGTGTGCATCCTACCACCTTTCTTGGGCACTTCATTTCCATCACCTCTAGCTTCTTCAACTGTTCTGCCTTTACTGCCCAGGTTTCTGTACCATACAGTAGTACTGGTCGCACCACTGTGTTGTACACCTTCCTTTTCAGCTTCTTTGGCATTCTTCTGTCATAGACTATACCCGATACTCTGTGCCAGTTGGCTGCAGCCCCTCTGATTCTAGCTTTGACCTCTTCAATCAAACTACCCTTCTCCATAACTACCCCTCCCAGATATTTGAAGCTGTTTACCTGTTCCACCATCTTCCCTTCAGTCTCTATTCTCAGCTTCTTCTGAGTTACCCAATTTGCTGCCATTACCACCATTTTATCTGTGCTTAGTTTAATCCCATGTGCCTTCAGATTTGCATTCCATTCTCTTATCCTTTGCTGAAGTTCTAGCTCAGAGTCTGCCTGCACTGCCACATCATCTGCATACAGCAGATTTGTTGATTCCTCCCCTCCAACCTGTTTGCTAATGTAGTCCATCACGAGTATGAACAGCAGTGGGGTCAGAGCTGATGTACACCCACTCCCACTGGGAATCTCTCTGTGATGCCAAACACTGTTCGCACTTGAGTCATTGGGTCCTTGTACAAAACCTGCACTAATTCTACCAATATTTCTGGGACTTCAAACCACTGCAGGACTGCCCAGATCAACTTTCTTAGGACCTTGTCATATGCGTTCTCCAAATTTAGGAATGCCCAGTTGGACTCTCTCCTTATCTCTAGATTCTTCTCAAGCGAAACTAAACCACTACATAAATTTAGAGATAAAGCTTGGATACAATAGCATTCCAGTAAAATTCAAGTCAACCTAGAGTACTACCGACAACTGAGAACCAAAGCCAAAACTCATATCAAACATGACAAATAACATACTATAATGAAATCCAACAAAAACACCAAAATAACCCCAAACATTCTGGTCCACTATAATAAAAAAAAAAAAACTTCTCCAGCCTGGCCAACCTACAGCACTTACCTCAACAGCACTAAACAATACAGACCGCATAGCTACACAATTCAACAAATACTTTACTACTTCTGTACTATCTGTTGATAAGAACAGCAGCAATGCTCCTGTAGCTATTCTAATACCATCCAGTGAAACCACTGATGTTTTCTCCTTCAAACCCATGCAAGCCATTATCATTAAAAAAATGCTCAGCAAGCCTAACCTTCTACCTTGGCAGCTACAACTTGCCCGCAGAATACCTTAAATTAGCAGCTAATGCCATCTGCTACCCTATCTCCATTCCAGTTAATTGATCAATCTCAGAGCATTATATTTCAAAAATTTGGAAAATATCATGTATCATCATGTATCATCCCAATACAAATTCTCCAACTACAGACCAATCACAATTTTATCTCCACTAGCCAAAATACTAGAAAAATGTACTCACACCCAACTCATGAACTATCTCTTAGCTAAAAACCTTCTAACAAACATACAACATGGTTTTTGTCCCAATCATAGTACCACAACTGCCCTACTGAGATTTACAAATACAATCAACCAACAACATAATGAAGGTAAACTGGTATCCTCCTTCTTCCTGGACTTATCCAAAGCCTTTGACACTGTCTCCCTCCAGAAACTTCTCACTGAACTCTTCACGCTAAAACTTAGTCTCTCAACTGTTGCATGGTCCCATAACTACCTGGCTGGTCAGCAACAAGCTGTCAAATGTCACCAAGATCTCTTCTCTCTCTTGCCTGTCACTATGTGAGTGCCACAGGGCTCAGTTTTAGGCCCTCTTCTCTTCAGCATCTTTACCAATAAACTTCATATTTTCGCCCACCTCACTTCCATTGTTCAGTACGTGGACAACTCTCCTCTTATCTGCGCTGCACCCACCCTTCCAAACCTTGTAGAAATTGCACAATTGTCTTTTTCAGCTGTGGAATCCTGGATCTTAAACTCACAACTTATTCTCACCCCAAAGAAGACTAAACTAATGCTCTTTGGACCCAACAAATCCCTAGATTATTCATCCTAATTTCAAATCCATTACTCCAGCAATACCATAACTGCCACAGTATCCCAAGTGAAATTGCTAGGTGTTCTAATAGACAATAATATGAAATGTGATAAACATCTAGCTCAGATTATCAAAAAGACATGTACAATACTAGGATCATTATGTAGAATCAAACAATACCTCACAAACACTACATGACAATCAATTGCTAGATCCCATCTACTCTTCTGTCTTGCTCTGTGCCTCTCCAATTTTTACCAACCTAAAGAAAACTGATAAAACTAGAAGTTTGCTACAACAAATTAGCCACATTTGCAATAAATTCCCAACACAGAACCCATCACTGCTTTGCTCTACATTAACTCAACTGGTTAGAATTACCCCACTTCCTCACCTATACCCAGCGTATCACTGCCCATAGACTGACACACCAACTGCATAAATACCCTGCCCTCCAAAACCTTCTCCAACCGTATACCAACAAACGGGTCCTTTATTCATCAAATAAATCTCTACTACATATATCCAAATCCAGCAATGCTGCTGGAGATGCTGTCTACTCCAACTATGTCTCCAGAATTTGAAACATTATCCCTCAACCTATCATATCTGAAGCTAACCCCGCAAATTTATACAAACTACTTAAAAATCACCTGATCAATACCTGGCTTTGTTCATGCTCTAGTCCATTCAACAGCTCCTCACACCTTGTGTCTTCTGCCCTCATTGACCATCATACTGAACTCTGCTATATTTTTACCACCCTAATCTCGTCCACTCCTTACAGCAAAGCGGAAATCAACTTATTCATTTTCCCTCCTACAGGTACTTATTTCATTCTGTATCATCTATCACACTGTAATTAACATACCCTACCCATTTTTTACTCTCTCTGTCTAATCCTTAACTCCCTTCCCTACTTCCTTACGATTAAACTAACCCCCCCCCACACTTCTGTCCTCACTCTCCTCATCACTATACTTTCTCATAACCTTTCCTGCTGCTTCATCATTATGCCTTCCCCACACTTTACTACTCTTTAACACTTAGCTTCCACAACCGATTTTTCCTATTCATTAATTCTTTCCTCTCCTCTCTCTCTCTGTCCTGAGAACTAGTCCCATAAAATAAAATCACCTTTACAATATCGCTCACATTACTATATAAAATTTTTGCCTGTATCATTGTAAGGTCTTCCTGTCTTACAGAGAAAATCTTCTATTAAATACATTGTATGTTGTTAAGTAGTATAGTTTATCTAACATATGTAAAAGTGATTGTAGTTCTACGGTATTGTTTGTACTGACTGCATATGTAAAAGTGATTGTTTCCTAGTACATATGCAATGTCCTACATTGTCGTATAATATGTTAATGTAATCTGTGTAGCTATTGTAATTTTTTTTTTACTAATTGTCCTGAATCTTCTCCCCGGGCCTCTGCTCAAAATGGGCACTAACCCCAGTCAGAGTTTCCCAGTAAACAAATGTCAAGTAAATAAATAAACAAACCTCAAACACCTGTAAATCGGAAGATAGACGCAAAGCACACTCAGCAAATTAAGCCTACTTCCTGAGATAGAACAAGGAGTCGTAGAGTCACAGATGCTAAGCCCATAAGGCAGGCATTGACCCAACCAAACATTCTTGTTATAGGCGACTCCATTGTAATATATACAGATGTGCCTCTTACCAGGCTCAGCGAGTAAAGAGTGATGGATAGTTTCCTGTTTGGTGCCAGGATCCATCAGATCATGCATGCATTCAAGCCGCTGAACAGCAAGTGCCAGTATGACTCTGTCATTGTTAATGCCAGTGACAATGGCTTGAGGTATACTTGCCTGAACTGTATGAAGAGAGAGAGATGATGGAGCTTTCAGAGTATGTGTCCATGACAGGTATGAGCCTAGCATTTAGAAGCAACCTATCTTGACAAATTATGATGGCATGATATGAGCAAAAAATAGATTTCAATAATTGACTTAGTATTTTGTGTCCTTCAAAGAGGGGGTTCAATATTTGTCATGCTGGGAGGATATGATCAACAGACTGTGCTGCTTTGGCAGGGATGGTCTGCATCTGTCCCCTCTTGGGTTTTGATTACTGGCAAAGACATTGTCCGCCCCCATAGTGCCATTTTTCAGCAATGCCAACATGGTAAACCTGCCAAAACAATGAAATAAGCAAAGGGAAATATGATGGTGTTACTGATCAATGGTAGAAGCCTAAATAAGAAACTCCACTCCTTACAAGTTCTTCTCACCCTAGAGGGGATTGACAGCTTTGTAGTGACTGAGACATGGTTTAAAGTAGCATAGAGCACTCCATCTGTGCAGGGCTATAACACCTTCCACACATTTAGACCAGCTACTGTGCAGGAGGGGGAAGAAGGTATAGGTGTCTCAGTCTACATCCAGATGAGACTCCATGTCGAAACAGTCATCAGAAGGGTCCTACACTGTATATTAGCTAGCTTTAGAACTCCCTGTATGATACAAAAAAAAAACACAACTCACGTCTACAAGAACTAGAATCCCTCAGTATTAAACCCAGTACCATTTTTCTAAGTGTTCTGAACTGTCCAGCTATAGAGTGGGAAACCTGTGCCATCACTAGTGCACAAGCACAGAGATCGAGGATTTTCTCAATACAAATGCCCTGGAACAGTTAGTAAGAGCACCCACATGGGGAATAACATCTTGGACCTTGCCCTTATTAATATGAGAGCATCTTGCACATCTTCATCACTTGTTAGGTCTGACCATAAAGCATTCTAAAACTGAAACCAGAGATCATTTCTACCCAGGGTAACTTTAGAAATTTCGTTAAGACAAAATACCTACTTCTGAGTGATACATTGGTAAGGTTCAAATCCACAATAAACCCAGTTAACCACACTAAATAAGCAGAGACGTACACCACCACTGTATACTACCAGCTTATAAACAGCTGTGTCGATGCAGCTCTACCTCAAAGGAACAAGTGCAGGGCAAACCCCAGAAACAAACCCAGAAAGGTTATTAAGAATGGAGTCCAAGTTTATTATTAATTATAATACTCTTTATCCTAATGGCAAGAATCTTGAATTATAGATAATGTAATGTTTTAAGTGGAATTGTGATGTTCTTAAATTGCATTTTTGATAATTTATAGAGGCAGTATAGATAATAATGAATCGTACTTTGGAAGTATGTAAACAAATGTTAACTAATGTTAGAATTTAATAGGGTTTGATATGTATTCTTATGTTTAAATATTTAAATATTTAAATTAGTTAATTGGTTAATTAAGCATCATTTAGCTGATGCTTAAATAAGACTGCTATTCATATGTAAAGTATTCCGTGAGAAGGCAAAGGCCGAGGTACCAGAATCATTAAAGGATTTACTGTTGCAGTCTTTGCTGCGTTCTGTGCATTTGTGTGTTTTGCTATCATTTTATTTTACAGCTTGGGCTGTGTGTTTTTTTGTTACAGAAATAAACAACTTGGGGGCTTAATAAAATCCCCCAAAGCCAAGTCTGAGTCTAAAATAGTTACCAAGTGAAAGACAATCACAAGGCATTTTTTAGTTATGTTCTTAATCTCAAAAGCACAACACAGCAATGCGCTGAGCTGATTGTGAACAATGTTACCTATACTGAGGCTGAAGATATAGTGAATCTCCTGGCCAATAAATTTAGCTCTAACTTTACCCCTGTCTTCCCTCTGGCTGTCTCTCAAGAAACACCTGAAACTGACTTGCCTGCAGCTATCACACTAGACCAACTCCTAAAACTGTTATCAAAAGCTAAAACCATGGCATCATTGTTTCCTGGATGCTTCTTGAAAGCAAGATTTAACTACACCCTAACAACACTGTTCAATCTCTGCCTCCATACAGCTTTTGTACTATGCGAATGCATAACAACTGTAGTCATTCCCCTTCATAAAGGAGTACCTTCCATAGACCCAGGCAATTGCAGACCCATACTTCTGACCAGCCTCATATGCAAAGCAATAGAAAGACTTATCATGGAACTAATTAATCAGGACATAGAGAACCTTGAAACATGGGACCTGTCTCTGTTTGGATTCATCAAGTACAGGTCATGCTTACTCAGCCTGGTGGATTTTATTTTTTTTTAAATGGTCACCAAAGAAGTGGATGAAGGCAAAACATTATACACTGCATACCTGCACCTGACCAAAGCTTTTGACACAATTCCCCATTTAGGTATAGTAGAAAAGCTAAATAATCTGGGAATAAAGCCCTGTGTTACCAACTGGATTGCCAGCTGGCACATAGGGTGCAGATGATCAAAATAGAGAGAGTAAGTTACCTCCACAAACAGACCAGTCACCTGTGGAGTCCCCCAGAGTTCTGTGCTGGGATGGCTCCTGTTTGGCATCTACTTTTCTGAAGTAAAAGCCTAGTACCAAAGGGGTAAGGATGATTACGTTTGCAGATTACTATAAGCTAGGAGCAGTCATTGAATCCCCAAATGACTTGGCCATCCTGTAGGAATGATTGTCCCAAATAAATAATAGGTGCCAAAATCATGGACTGAAATTGAATGCCAAAAAAATGCATTATTTTATCCTTTGGGGACATCATCTACTCCAGGGAACTAGCACTTTGTAAATATGCCCATAAGAGTTGACCCAGTTGTTTGGGAGTTGGAATCTTATGTGGACAGTGACCTAACCTTTGTCCAGCATGTGTCCATTGTTGCAAGAAAGTCCTTCTATATTACATAGCTTATAAACAAAGGGATTGTGTCTAGATCTAGGGATGTCATTCTTCCCCTTTACCCAATCCTCATCAGGCCAATCACTGAATGTAATACCCATTTTGGCATGTATATGTCCAGGCACATGCAACAACTGGAATGCCCACAAAGATTCCTCACTAAATGGATATAAGGCCTAAACAACATGTCCTACATGGACCTACTCAAAGCCTTGTCACTATGCTCAGTATCCTATAGACTGCTAAGAGGTGACTTTTGTCTGACATACAAGGCATCCTCTGACCCATTACTGATGGATTTACTGCCCATCAGCAAGTCATATGTTATCAGAAATACTTGTTCTAGAGATCAAAACCTGTCTGCGACATCAACAGAATGGTTTGGAGGGTAAGGTATATTTCACAGAGAATACTGCTGCTCTGGAACAGACTCCCCAACCACATAAAACAGAGTTCGTTCTTGTCCATATTCAAGTGCAACTCAGATCCATGGGTGGGAAATTGAAAATTTGCCCCTGTACTACTAATGGACAGAGGTAGCTCCTAAGTGCTGTATCCCATGCATGAGTCCATTCAAATTATTTATGGTATGATCCCAGTTATTCTCATTAAGAGTAATATGTAATTATCAACCATGTGATGGGTAAGGTCAGTCTATAACCAAATGAGATAGGTTATTTTGAGCGCAATAAGGGAAATTGTCTAGGCTTAAAATGGCCCACAAGAGCAGCTACGTTACTACTTGTATATGAACCTATGAAGGAATAAAATCTTGTAATACAGGAACTATAGCTTACAGCTTTAACCCTGTGTAACAACTGCCATGTTATTGTTTCTGTTCTTTATTGTCTTAAAGTCCAATCCAGACCTTTTTCTTCTATTCATTTATTTATTTGTCTTTGTTTGCTGGGAAAGTCCGAGTGGGTAATACCCATTTCCAGTTGAGGCCCGGGGAGAAAAGCTCCATTTGCTTACATTGCAATATGCTAAGTTCAAGTTAAACATAGAGTAGTTACATTTCTATTTACATTTATTCACAAACGTTAGTTACATTTATACATTCTAAGATTTTATAGAGGTGGAAGTTACTAAAGAGAAAGCTCTCATGCGCAACTTAGTGGATTGTAGAGGCAGCAGTTATGTATAAAAAATATTTTGTCATTTCAATGTGAAGTTGAGAGTATTCTGCTTATGAAAAGTATTTGGAGAGTATTGCATGATGAACACAAAGTCTCAACCTTATGATGAGCATGTGCAGGACCAGGATTGGTTAAGATGTTGTTTAAGCAGTGGTTTAAAACTATTGAGTTTGTTAGAGAGTTTTATTTGTGTGGAGATACTATTCCAGAGTTTTGCAACATTATTTGACTGATTTGTAAGTAATAAGAATTTGTTAGTAGAGTGGAGGTCCCTTGCCGGACGGTAGGGCAGTAATAAATTTTGTAGTGCAGGGCATTTTTCTGGATGATGATTGAGTCTGTTTGCTGCAGTTGTGAAGTTCAAGCCAGTTTAATTGCTTTAAGCTATGACAGTGGTGGGTCCTATAAGGAAGATTGATGGCAAATTTAGCTATTTTATTGTAGCAGGAGGCCATCTAGTACAACACCTAAAACTTTACTGTGAGTTACAGTTTTGATGACAGTACTATTTGCTGACTTTATGACAAAAAAACTGCTTTTGATTTTGGCAACTGTTTGAGATAAAATGCATTTACATCATTTTCTTGGGGTTGAGTAGGCGGTTTGATACTTTGAGACAGGTTTCTACAGAGGAGAAGGATGTTTGGGTAATGTCTTGGAGTTTGTTTATTGTTGAGGCCACACATATTAATGCTGAGTCATCTGCATTCTGAGCTCAACTAGTATGGTGAGTGGAGGTGTGGAGGTCATTAATAAATATATTAAATAGGAGAGGACCCAGGATGGAGCCATGAAGGGGCACCTGTAGTAACTGGTTGAAAGGATGAGTAGGTTTGTTGCCATTTATCAGATTGTTGCTTTCCAGATAGGTAACTATGAAACCACAGCAAAGAGCATTGTGAAAGTCCCATGGAGAAGAGTCAAACGAGCAGTTGCTGATGTGAGACAGTATGACATGCCTTTAACAAGTCTAAAAACATGGTGGGCACAAGCAGACCATTGTTTCTGTGTTGGTTTATTATATTGGTAAAATGAAGTAGAGCAGTAGTGGTGCTATGCTGGAGCCTAAAGCCATGTTGTGTTTCTGAGAGCAGGTTATTTGAGGTTAGGTATTGCATCAGCTGCATCTGGATGCAATTCTCTAATATTTTGGATAAGGGGAAGAGAGTTGTTATTGGTCTGTAGTTATTAAACTCTGTAGATGTGCTGCCTTTGTACAATGGTATGATGTAGGATTTTTTCCACAGTGATGGGCTGTATCTTTCTGCTATGGACCTGTTAATTAGTATGGACACAAGGAAGACTATGACCTATGTGGCTATTTCTAGGTAGTGTGATGGTAGTTGGTCTACAGCTACTGAAGTAGTTTTTAATTTAAGGAGTAACTTCCTTATGAGTGAGGTAGGTACTGGACTAAAATTGAAGAGCTGTGGGTGGTTTTGATTGAGCAAATGTATTAGTGTTTAAGAGAGGTAATATTGATTGTATAAAGTAAGAATTAAACTGTGCGGGGATAGAGTTTGACATATTGTTTGTTTTTGGAGAGGGAGTGGTGGTCTTGCCAGGGTGGAGTAGTTTATTTAGTGATGACCAAAGATGTTTTGGGTTGTTTTTATGTTTGTCTTGTAGGTTGGTATAGTATCTTTGCTTATTCTGTTTGACATGGAATTTTGCAAGGTTTCTAAGATGTCTTAATTGCTGGAAGGCATTTTGAGTTCTATTTTTATACCATTTTTCCAGGCTTTATCCTTTTTTATCACGATTTTTTTTTATTTCTTTTTTCAGCCATGGTGTGGGGTTGGACTTTACTATTTTATTACATACTAATGCTAGATTATTTCAGGTCTGTAAGAATATGTCATTAAAGTGTTGTACAGCAATATCTAGTGGCATTGTTGTAAGTGCATTACAGTTATATTTTTATAATTGAAAATGAAAATAACTTTGCTGAAATTGGCTGTATTTCATATTTGATTATTGATATGTTTAAGTTATGGTGAGTTCTAATAGCATATGTTGGAATGTGATCACTTATGCTATCTGAGAGGCAGCCTTCTTTTGTCAGATCGTCTAGTTTGTTTGTAAGAATTCATTCTAATGTTGTGTCTCCCTGACATTTTATTGATTCTAGTAGGTACTGTTATTAATTGTTTGAAGTTGAACAAGTTTATGGTTTCAGTGGGGGTAGTGGAATTTATGAGTTGCCAGTCTATATTTAAGTCTCCAAGTGTTATAGTTTCATGTTTAATTTGTTGGAATATCCAGTACAGGATGCTTTCAGCAGTATCAATGTTATTCCCAGGTGGTATATAAATTGCTGCTAATCATATAGTTTTCCTGTTGCTGATTTTTAGGAGTGCTGTTAGAAGTTCAGCATTGTTAAATCTGGGTATTTCCTGATGGAGTAAGGTGATGGTTAGAGAATTGTTATAGATGATTGCTACACCACCTGCATGTTTGTTTTGTCTGTCATGACTGAGTATATTGACTGCTACTTAGGAGAGAACTGATGGTACTAGTTTCAGGAATATGTGGGTGGTGCAGATTAAAATGGTGTGGTGGGTATTAGGAATAGGGTAGGGGAGAGGAGTGAGCCTGAGTGTTAGCGAGGGTGAATGAAGCAGGTTGAAAACTTGTCAAGGAGAGAGAGAAAAAACAGTCAGTGACTTAACTTAAACAGCCACAGATCTTCTGAGAAAGATAAGTAAAAGGAACAATGCAGTTTAAAAGGCATCTGTACTACCAAATGAAAGTCTTGATTTTGTTACTCTAGGACACAGTTTTAGTAGGAGAGTTAGTCCAATATCTCCTCGACCTGACTAATGGTGATAACGCTAAAACATTGCACTTGCATTTTCTTTTCTTTTTTGTTTTTTAATGAGACTGTGTGTGTGTGTTGGGGGGTACTGTCATGCAAGTCTCTAAGCTACTTCAAAAGTTTTAAACAGAATGCCAGAGATGTGTTTCTAAGTAGCAGTCAAACCTTATAGTTTACTATTCTCTTTCTCCGGAGGAAGAGGGCATTGCTGCCTCTGATACTTGATCTTTGGCTTGCTAGCCAGCCCCACACAATCCATATATAAATGTCATGTGTTTATAAGTATGCAATGACTGGAACTTCAGGTTTTTTTTTTTTTTTTTTGGGGTAACATGTTGCCTAGCACTGTACTGCTGACATACTACACTGTATTTGCAGTAAGCCAAAACTGTTTGTGCTACTTTGCATACCAGTAAACATATTCAAAATTAAGTTGCTACAGCGTACTAGAAAAATGTTTATACTTACTCCATGCTCTACTTGTTGATCATTTTACAGTTTATAACCATTTCTATATTGTACAGGAGCTTTGTCTAAAACAGACCATTCTTAGATCATTGTATTACTGTATTCCACTGCATAACAACCTTTAAATAAAGAAAAGACGTTGCTTTATTCTAAATGTCACCTTCAAATGTTTACAGTAGATCATGGCTGTTTAATGTTGGTACAAATAACATTTAAGGGTATATTGTTGTCCTGGTTACTATTGTAGTAAGTTGACTTTCTGTATCCAGCACAGCAAAAAAAAAAACATGACATCACCTTATAATTACTATATCCATTTTGAAAGACTTAATGAATTAAATGTTACATATCCTACACCTTATATTAAGCTGACACCTCTGGAATGTAAAAAAAAAAAAATCAAAACGGGTGTAACACAGTAGCACTTAAGTATAATTTGTTGAGTGCTTCTAAACTAAGTATTAAAATAGAACATCTCTTTAAACTGTATTTTAGCTTAGCATAATAGAAAGAAAACTAGTGTATTATTGAAGAAAAATGCAAGGTAATGTTCCTCCCAAAGGAATAAAAGGCTAAGGTCAATAGAATGATATGCTTTCAGTATAAAACCTCACCCTGTCACATGCTGTATTATTGCTCAATTCCTTTTTTTTTTGCAAGGAATAGAAATTCTGTTGAAATAGATTACATGAGGCTTTTCAAACAATTGTGTGTTCTTTTTTTCTTTCTATACTGGAAGCATACAACGTATTTTGTTTAATGTTTCATATGGACAGTTGTATTGTAAGTAGGCTAGGTGGGGGTGTATTGTATATGGATGGTGACACTAGCCATAGATTGTGTGTGTGATCTTTAAATTCCACTCTTATTAGAACCATTGCTACCCTTTGTTTGTAGTTCCTGTTCCACCCCTTTCTTCTTAAATCCATTCTGAGAACAATAACTGTTGTTTCTTAACAAAACTAACAGAGAAAGAGTATAAAGAGCAGTTCTATAAAAGGCCATCTTATCCACTTCCCCGTGCTAATCTCAGGAGACAGTCACACCTTAAATCTTAAGCACTTCACATCTCTGTATTGTCCATTGTCACTACTGCCAAGTGGTGCCTCATTGAAGAACACGTTTATATAGACTGTTTTTCATTAAAGCTAGAAGTGTGATCTTGACACTACTGGTATGTTGCAACTTAAGTGAAAAAAAAGTGTTTTTTCATGGAAATACTCTCAGCTGCACAGAAAATATTCTTAAATCTGATCTAGTTGATGTCATTTCAAAAATTGTTTTCTGTATCTAGTGACCTGTGATTCCAGCCTATGTACATGCCATATCCCCTACTGAGGAAATTGTATCCTGTTTTAAAAGAACATATGCAGAGAATACCCAAACTAATTTACATGTACAGAGATTAGTAATTGAATATTATGATCAGGTGGTTTAACCAGGTATTGATTTCTAATTTTACATATCCCCATCTTTCAAATAATTTTTCTTTAAATATGTGGCATGAACCTTCATATGCCCCTGATTTTTGAGAAGATAATTTACAACAAGACAAAAAAAAATCCTGTTAAGACTGCTTATTTTTATAAGCATGTGTCATCTATGGCAATGCTTAAGAAAGACAGATAAAATCGCCATTTCATTACTTTAGCTCTCCTTTGACTATACCATATAGCAAATACCAGTACAGTATATGGTACCAACATTTGTAATCTGAGCTCAGCTGTAATACGTTACCCTTCATATTTATCTCATCATCTTTTTTTTTTCTTGTTGTGCCATTTTTTTAATCCTTTTGATCTCTTGCTCCCCAACAATTACTATAGCTGCTACACTTTCTCATCCCCCCCCCCACTTAGCACTGCTTCTTTCCTGTGTATTTACCCATTCAGGTACAGTTACTTCTGTTGATGCTAAATGGCAGTTGCCAAGGGGTTTGAAGTGTGTGTTATTAAACAGTGGATACTAGGTAAATACTTCATTTGATGTGAACTTATTCTTATAAAACACTGAGTGAAAGGTTTTGTTACCGTCTAAGTGTGGGAATAGTATAGGTGATGTTAATAGCTAATATAAAATACCCTACTCTCCCTATTTTAACATTTTCATTTTTCTTCTTGTCCATCAAATAATCCCTCTTCCCTCTCTTATATTTCTTTTCTCCTAATCCGTTTTATGTAAGCTCCTTCCTTCACCTAACAGGATATTCCCCTACAGAGCTCTCTGCTGTATCAAACTGACTGCCCACTAGGTGGCGATCCTCTACCATTTTGCTGTATCTAGTTTCTTTCCCACTCTTCTCCTTATTTTAGGTTCATAGGTTCATAGGTTCATACTAGGCTATCTGCCCAAGGGCATTTATAAGTCTAGCCCATAGTTATGTGGCTTTCGCCAACCCTTTAGTTTGAATAAAACTATGCCTATTATTTTGCTGTGCCTCTGTCAAGCAGTGACACTGAAGTAATCCCTGGGGTATATCTGCGATCTCCCATCCATTGGTCAAGATTCCTCTTGAACAAGGCCAGCGAGGTGCTCTGCCTCACATGTACCGGGATTTTGTTCCACAGCATAGAGAGTCTCTGGGTGATGAATCTGTCCCTCCAGCACGTTCTATTAATAACCGTGTCAAGGTTTAAGTCTCCCGCCCTTGTGGTTCTGAGGGATCTAGATTTTTTGAGGTGAAGCATATTCATGAAATCTGGGTTTGACATGGCCTTATATGTCAGGCACAGGTCACCTCTGAGCAAGCGGTATGAGACTGAATAGAGCTGGAGTTCTTTCAGTCGGGCAGCATAAGACATATTTTTGAGACCCTTTATCCTTTTGGTGAGGAACTTTTGGGGCCTTTCCAGCTGCTGCAGGTGTCTGGTCAGATACATTCCGAATGGGGCATTGTACTCAATCATAGGTCTAATGAGTGATGAGTACAGGGGGACGATGACCTCCCTTGATCTAGATTTGAATCTCTTCATGATCAGGTGGGCAATGTAGAAGGTTTTCCTAACTACTTTAGCAACATGAGTGTCAAACGAAAGGCTACTGTCAACCTGGGTCCCCAGATCCCTGATGACTTCTTCTGTGCTCAGTGGATTGCCACCTATATGGTAGCTAGGGGTAACCTTGTTTTTCCCGAAGGGTATGACTATGCATTTCTTGGCGTTTAACTTTAGGCCATGGCTCTGGCACCAGTTATCAGTTTCTGTGAGGCCCTTCTGAAGGATATCTGTGTCAGATGTGTTTTGACTATGGCCAGTTTGCAGTCATCTGCAAACTTTGTCAGCCATAACCCTCCTGTGTTTGCTTGTACTTCAGAAAAGTAGATGCCGAACAAGAGTGAACCCAGGACTGAGCCCTGTGGGACACCACTTGTGACAGGCTTTGAGTGTGACATGGCTCCAGCAACTCTGACCCTGTGGGTTCTGTCACTTAGCCAGTTTGCAACCCATCTTGTGATGTATGGGTTTACATTCAAGCTGATGAGTTTTTCGATGATACCTGAGTGGGGTATTGTGTCGAAGGCCTTTGCCAGGTCGAGGTAGGCTGTATGGACTCATCCATATAGTTCATAGACAGCTCTTCTACTGCTCTCTGCCTCACTGTTCTCCCTGGATTACCTATCCACTTCTCCACTCTGCTTATACCCATCTCTATCCCTCATAAAGCCTTCTTCTACTGTTATTTCTTTTTATATCTAACTACAACTCTAATTTGCTGTCAGTCTTTTAACTTAGCATAACAGTGCAAACTTACCTTCTGACTCTCATACTCTACTGATTGTTTTCCTCCCATTTCTCCTTCTTTTGGCTCTCGTCTCTCTTCCCTTATTCCTTTCCATTCTACACTTGATCTTACTCCCCTCCCCTCATCTTCTTGCCAACCATTCCTAATCCGGACCCTACATCTTTTTTTTTTACCCAACTCTACTCTCCCTACCTTTTCCCCACTCCTCTGCCTGTCTCTAAACCATACTAGCTCATCTGCTGTAGTTTATTTCAAAGTCCCGGTCTGCAATAGCAATCACTACTACTCTCCTTCTCCTTTCAGCCTTCTCACTCCTCCCTTTTCTGCCTAACTTCCTCCACTCACTCTATTTAGCAACCCCATGTAAGGTGGCGCCATCTTTAATCTACAGTCCTGCCCCTGGCTGCTGTGCATCCCTGACTCCGGCGTTCGCATCTTCCTACAGTATGTATATCCTCTGAAGGTCTTAGTCACCTAATCAATGTTTTAAACTGAATTATGTTTGTGCTTGCCTTCTATGGTCAGCTTGAATAGTGAACTGTATGAACTTTGCTCTCTGGTGCAAACGCTCACTTATTGTAGCGCTTTGCACTTGGTCACTGTTGTCTGCTGTTAGGAGTTTGTTTTCCTTTCTCTGTCGCTTAACTGTGGTTGCACTGGCTAATATACATATTGCAATTACTTTTCCATTTTTACTTTCCTTAAGTAACGAACGATGTTAAGTTGTCAATCTCACCTTCATTCTTGCTTGATGGGTTCGGAGCCGATCCCTCGGCTCCGACTCGGCACTTGCTAAGCTCGAGAGTCACTTTTACCAGCTCAAGGCAGCCCCATATCCCATGATGCAAGGCAGTAAGTACCCAGATCTCGTTTGCCGCTTCGCTTAGGAGGTCTTCTTTTTACCAGCTCCTGGTAAGTTGTTCACTTTTGTGATATTTAAGCCCCTTTTTACTTAAAAACCTTTTATTGATAGTTTTAAGTTATTTTTGTACTTTTTCTGACAGAAATCCCTGTCTCCTTTAATTTTTTGTTAGTCAATCTTTTCCCTATCCCATCCCCCCCCTGTTAGGGTGTGTGTGTTGGATTTATAGAATACCTTTTGGTATTTTATTTAAGTTATTTTTGACTGGTGTGTGTGTGTGTGTGTGTTTTTCAGCACCATGTCAAAGGAGAGGGTCTCAGGTTTTAAGAAGTGTGACTCGTGCTGTCAGAAGATGTCTCTGACAGACGGTCACACTTCTTGCCTGTATTGTCTGGGCCCTCTTCACCTGCAGGACTCCTGTGCTATTTGTCACTCCTTCAGCCAGAGAGTCCTGCAGGAGAGACGAATAAGCTGATTCTTAGGGGCCTTCTTAAGCCGGAGGGCTCTCCGGCTAAGTCGGCTCCACCAAAATCAGCAAAACCTTCCAAGGCCCAGGCTTCTGTATCTAAGCCTGCGGCCTCGGCTCCGACTGTACTGAGTCGAGATCGGCTCGGCTGGAGCCGATTCTGGCTTGACAGCCTTCGCACCGATGGCTATCGGTGCCGAATCTGTATTGACCACTTCGATGTCGGCTCCGATCGGTTCCGACACCCATGTGGCACAGGCATCGGTGTCGGCTCCGATTGGCTCCGACACCGTTACTTTGGTGGCTGTATCGGCTCCGGCTGGAGCCGATACATCGAGGCGTCCTGTCGGCTCCGAGAGGTCGGCTCCGACAGGATCTATAGTATCGGCTCCGATGGCTCCTTCCAGGAAGAGGTCGAGGTCTCCTTCCTTGGAGCCGATACTTTCGGCTCCGGCTTCACCTCTTCTATCGGAACGGAGCCATCGGAGCCGATCTTCAAGGTCATCCAGGTTGTCAGATCATGACTTAGAGTGGTCAGTAGATTACTCAAGTCACAGGTACTGGCCCAAATGTTACACAGTCCGTCTCAACAGACTACTGTGGGTCCACACCCCGTTACAGTTCCTCCTTCAACTCTACCCCAGAGCTTGGAGTTGGAGTCTTCGGGAATGGTTACTGCTACGGCTGGAGGACGGATACCCCCTTCTGTTCCTTCAGCCTCTACTCTTATCTCCTCTTCGAGACCTTCCTTAGAGGGATTCGGTGGTTGGGCTTCCATGGTCTGCTGCGAGGGGGTGAGTGGCATCGGACCCTTGTCCGACCCCGCTCTTCCCCTTGGAGCCTCGGCCTTGGTGAGCTCGGCTCCGACATCTGCCTCGGAGACTTCTCTTTCGGTGGTCCCTGGAGTTCCTAGCTCTTCGGAGCGGGTTCTCTCGGACCTGCCTGGGAGGGGAGCATTCGAGGTGATGAAGAGTGTACTGGCCACTGGTATCAGTCAGCAGTCTGTTCCCGTAGCTCCTCCCTCTATAGTACCTGTTGACATCTCTGCCACTTCTCTTGCTACAGGACCCAGAGATCCTCCGCCTCAGGTTTCCCCATTGGGAATTTCCCCCTCTTCCGAGGATTCTCCTGATGTTTCGGGAGATCCTCCTAGGAAGAGGATTTGTAAGAGGAAGCATGTAGACTCCCCGAGTCTGTCACTTCAGATACTGACTTTGATGAGTCAGAGGGATCCCCTAGATCCCCTCTGAGGATGTCTCCTTCTCAGACATCCTAGAACTTCTGAAACAGAGGGAAACTGGCCCACCAACAATCCCTCTGAGGATGAGTCAGTATACCTAGAGGCGTTTGGATCTCGGCCCTCCACCTCCTGGGTATCTCCGCCTTCGACCCCTTATGCAGGTGATTGCACGAAGGCGTGGGCAGCTCCTGACTCTGTAGAGCCAGTCCCTAGGAGGCCTTCAAAATTTATCACTGCCCCGGTGACAAACAATTCCTTACTAAGGGTGTCCCCGCTGATGCCATGGTGGTGGCTGCGGCCACCAAAAGGAACTTGCAGATCCTTCCGTGCCCGTCCATCCTCCTAATAAGGACTCTAGGACCATGGATAGGTACGGTAAGCGGATGTTTTCCTCAGCGACCTTTGCTATGCGTTCGCTGAATTACCTATGTCACTTCACCAGACTCCAGAGGGATATCCTGAAGGAGCTGGGAGAAGTAGTTCAGGATCCTACAGCTGCAGGGGCTCAAGAAAAAATTGCTTCTCAGCTAGGAACCCTCAATTCCATTGCTAACTCCTCCATGCGGCTAATATCTTATGCGGCGGATGGAGCGAGTAGAGCCGCAGGCACAGGTGTGGCTCTTAGACGCCAAGCCTGGATGCGGCTATGTGATTTTGCGGATCCCTTTAAGGCGTCCTTCACAAATTCTCCCTTTGATGGGTCAGCTTTGTTTGGCCCTCAGGTGAAGGAAACCTTGACCAGGTGCGAGCAGGACGGCAAGACTCTTTCTGCTGTTGGAGTCCGTTTTTCCACCCCTTCTAGGCCTTATCCCAAAGGACAGAAGGGTGGGAAGATGTGGTTCCGTAAATCCCAAGGAGTCACGCCGGATGCACGTGGTCAGTTTACCCCTAGAGGCAGAGGGGTAACAATAACAGACGCTCTAGAGGCAGAGGGGTCCAAGAACCAGGGAAACAGGGAGCCTCTCTGAGAAGCCCTTTCAGCATCCCTGAGGCCTTGCCCGGCTGTCCCTCCTTAGAGGGACTCGAGAGAGGATTATCACTGTACCCAGAAGCCTGGCATTCCCTCACTCAAGACAGATGGGTACAGTCGATCATATCCAAGGGTTACATAATTCCTTTCGAGGAAAGTCCCTTCCCTCAAGTTCCCTTCCAGATGTACCACCCGGTCTAAGGGAGATTGCAGAGTCAGAAATCGCAAAACTACTGCAAAAAAGAGCCATTCAGCCAGTTACAATAGACCATTCAGAGCCGGAATCTACTCAAGGTTCTTTTGGTCCCCAAAAGACGGGAGACTGGAGACCAATATTGGATCTCAGCAGACTCAACAAGTCTGTCAGGAAGACAAGATTCCGAATGGTCACCCTTCAGTCAATTCTGCCCTTCTTACAGAAGGACAACTGGATGTGCTCAATAGATCTTCAGGATGCGTACTATCACATCAAAATTCACAGACGCTCCAGGAGATTTCTCCGCTTCGGCTGGGGTCCAGCCATTTCCAGTTCAGAGCGCTGACCTTTGGTCTCACTACAGGCCCCACAGTGTTCACCAAATGCATTGCAGTGCTCACGGCTCACCTGAGACGCCAAGGATTCCAGGTGTTTCCAGATCTCGACGACTGGCTCCTGTCAGCCACCACCAGGCATCAGCTTATACAAGCCAGGGATTACACAATAGACCTTTGTTCTCATTTGGGCATCTCAATCAACTTCAAAAGTCATCCTTATCGCCCTGCCAGTCTATTACCTTCATAGGCGCAAACTTAAACACTGTTCGGATGTCAGCTACCCTTACAGAACAAAGAGTTTCAGACATTCAGACTCATGTCAGGATCATTCTGGCCAGCAAGAAAATACAGGCCAGAATGGTTCTAAAGGTATTAGGTCTCATGGCTGCGGCCATTACTCTTCTTCCCCTGGCTCGATTCTACATGCGCCTTCTTCAGTGGATGTTGTTCACACAGTGGTCATACCAGCAACTTCCAATGCGTCACCAGATTCTGGTGACACAGACATGCAAAGAGCATCTTGCTTGGTGGATCACATCTTCTCAGGTTCACCAAGGCAGGTGCTTTGTACCTCCGTCCCCGATAGCCACTGTCACCACGGATGCCTCCCTGATCGGGTGGGGGTCATTATCAGGGCAGGATGGTTCATGGGACGTGGCAACCGTTCGAGTACCATCTGCACATAAATGTCCTGGAGATGAGAGCAGTGCTTTTAACGTTGCAAGCCCTCAACGACTTTCTTCCCGCAGGGACAATTGCAGTCCACACAGACAACATGTCTGTAGTTTGGTATATCAACAAACAGGGCGGAACCAAGTCCTACCCCTTGTGTCGAAGCGCTCAGACTTTGGCAATGGGCGATCTCCTCTCATCGGTTTCTGGTAGCAACGCATATCCCTGGGAAAACCAACATTATAGCGGACAGATTGAGCAGAGCTATCCTCATGCCTCACGAGTGGTCTCTCAAGCAATCTATAGCGGAAGAGATTTTTCTGGAATGGGGTCGTCCATGTTGCGATCTTTTGCTACTCCCCAAAACAGCAAATGTCCAGACTTCTTCAGCCTCTTCCTCTATCAGGCCATCCCCTAGAGACGCTCTGACCCAGGATTGGCCCCAGGGACTTCTTTATGCCTTCCCTCCATTTCCTCTGATCCCTCAGGTGATCCAGAAAGCTACCGTTTTGAGAGCCAAATTGATTCTCATTGCCCCTTACTGGCCTCGACAAGTTTGGTTCCCGTTCCTCCATCATCACCTTTTGGTGCAGCCGTGGCATCTGGACCCAGTGCCAGATCTTCTGATTCACCAATCCGGTCACCTGCACTGGTCAATCCCTTCTCTCAACCTCACAGCATGGTTGCTCCACTTCCTTCCTTAGCCAGGCTTCCTTTGATCTCTAACCCTGTTAGAGACATCATAGTAGCTTCACTAAAATCCTCTACCAGGAGGATTTACACAAGCAAATGGAAACGTTTCTCTTATTGGGCTAAGGCCCAAAATATTGATCCCTTTACTGCCCCTGTTCAGGCAGTTCTGGACTTCTTAGCAGAGATTTTTCATGCAGGCTCCTCTTCTTCCACAGTCAGAGTTCAATTGGCTGCTATTTCCAATTTTCATGTCGGGATAGCAGATCATAATATTATGTCCCATAGGCTCTGCAGGGCCTTCTTGAAAGGAATTTTCCTACTAAAACCTCCAATCAGGAATCCTCCTCCTCAGTGGAATCTAAATTTAGTGCTGACATCCTTGATTCTTCCCTCCTTCGAGCCAGCTGTTTCTTGTTCCCTGAAATATCTTTCTTGGAAAACGTTATTTCTAGTGGCTATTACATCTGCCAGGAGGGTGTCTGAACTTCATGCTCTTTCGGTTCGACCCCCCTATTTGGTTTTTCACAAAGACAGAGTATCTTTGAGAACTAACCCAACCTTTTTACCTAAGGTCGCTTCAAAGAACAATTTGAATCAATCCATTGATCTCCCGGTTTTTTTTCCCTAACTATTCAGATAGAGCTGAACAAAAGCTACATTATCTTGATGTCCATCGTCAACTTAGATATTATTTGGACAGAACAAAAAATTTAGAAAATCTGATCAACTTTTTGTTTCCTATGCGGATAATAAAAAAGGCCTTCCTGTTTCTAAAGTGACTTTGTCCAGATGGCTTTCTTCGGTCATCTCTGAAATTTATACTCAGGGGAAAACAGCTGTGCTCAAAACCTAAAGCACATTCAACTAGGAGCTTAGCTACTTCTACAGCTTTTCAAGCTAGACTTCCTTTGGACACTATTTGTGCAGTGGCCACTTGGGCCACTCCTCACACTTTTGTTTCCCATTACAAATTGGACTTGGCCTCCAGGGACAGAGCCAGTTTTGGCTCTACAGTCCTCAAGAGTTTGTTCCATTGAGCCACCCAGGATAGAGGTGCTAGGGACGCGGTCCCATCAAGCAAGAATGAAGGCGAGATTGACAACTTAACATTAAGTTATGTACCTACCATAACGTTCCATGTTAGTTGTCTTCTCTCGCCTTCTTTCTTGCGACCCTCCCTCCTTCCCCCTGGCCTGGACAGACCTTGTATAAGAAACTATTATGCTAAAGACCATTCAGACCTGGTCCTTTTTCCATCTGTAAGTTTCTTCTTCCTTTGGGAAGTATTTTATGCTTGGTGCTATTGCCCTTTGTCAACAAACGAGATCTGGGTACTTACTGCCTTGCATCATGGGATATGGGGCTGCCTCGAGCTGTTAAAAGTGACTCTCGAGCTTAGCAAGTGCCGAGTCGGAGCCGAGGGATCGGCTCCGAACCCATCAAGCAATAAAGAAGGCGAGATCAAGACAACTAACATGGAACGTTATGGTAGGTACATAACTTCTTATTTTACTTAGCTGCTAGGGCTGTTTTTAAGCTGTTTAATTGAATCAGTGCTAACTAATTGTTATTTAGAACCTGTTTGGACTACCCGTATAGGAAATGTATTTGTAAATGCTCAGACTTGAATGATTAGCACGCTGCTTCTGTAATAGCTGTGCGGGGCTTGTGTCGCTCAACTGAAAGTGAGCTAGCTGTTTTCATAATAACCACTACTTATTATCTGAATCTAAATACTATGTGGGGCCTGTTTAATAGCTCTCTGAAAATGTGCTATCCGTACTAAAACTTCAACCTCTCTATCTCACACCGAATATTGTGCAGTCGCACTACTATCCCAGCGCTCTGCACGTGGAGTCTAAAAACAGCGGTTTGGGGCTTGTGTTACATAAATTAAATGGAAATGTGCTAGTAGCATTTAAAATGCCACTCTGAATCCATATGTTAAATGGGGCTTGTTTTCTTTAGTCACTTGCTGAAATTGTGTTTAGCTATAATTTAACTATAATTTCTCTATCCGAATCCGAATACTGTGCAATCGCTCTATTAACACAGTGCTCTGCACACGGATTATGCCTGGTTAACATACAGCTTTTTATTTTTACAAGATACCTCCAAGCAATATGTAATTCAGTTGTGAAACATGCCGTTTGAGACTTGCATTAATCAAATTAACAGGAAATGTGTTACTTGCATTATAAAATGCCACTCTGTTTGAAATCTGATGTATTTATAAATACTTGGAGTAAAACTAAATATTAGTCTCTGTCGCTAGCTTTAGCTGTAGTTTAAAACACTAATCTGCCTGAAGCCTTATGCATATCATATATTCTAGGATTGTAACTTAGTTATCAGACTTTGTCGCTTACCTGAACTGTGAGCTGTGCCTGCTATTAATCACATTTTACACTTTCTGTGCCTGTTATTTTGAGTTATAATGGTATTTGAATGTGTTTAACTTGTTTTTTTTATAGAGCTGCTTTATCCAATTTTCAACTTGCAAACTTAACTGTGTATGTCATAACTTCCTGATTTTAAACTCCTGACTCTTGTACTGTATGCTTCATTACTCTTTTCTCTCCTTTGCATATTTCAGCCTGTGTTCCTGTCTACTCCTGCTCTAACCTCCTGAATGCACCTATCGGAAAACCATACTAAGAACCCACAAACAAGGACATTTAAACTCCAAAACTAAAAACCCATCCTGCTCCCTGCAAGGCATTGTCAGTGAAAGTATGTGCAGTGCTTTATCCATTTTGCAATTTTGAAGGTAATACATACTTTCTAGTAGGTCGCTGTATGCTTCCCTGCCAGGTCAGCCAGCAGCCAGAGCTTTCCCTCTTCTTGCCCACTAAAATACCCTACTCTCCCTATTTTAACATTTTTCTTCTTGTCCATCAAATAATCCCTCTTCCCCCTCTTATATTTCTTTTCCCCTACTCTGTCTTATGTAAGCTCCTTTCTTCACCTAACAGGATATTCCCCTACAGAGCTCTCTGCTGTATCAAACTGACTGCCCACTAGGTGGCGCTCCTCTACCATTTTGCTGTCTCTAGTTTCTTTCCCACTCTTCTCCTTATCTCACCCATATAGTTCATAGACAACTCTTCTACTGCTCTCTGCCTCACTATCTTTCCTGGATTACCTATCCACTTCTCCACTCTACTTATGCCCATCTCTATCCCTCATAAAGCCTCTGACCTTCTTCTACTGTTATTTCTTTTTATATCTAACTACAACTCTAATTTGCTGTCAGTCTTTTAACTTAGCATAACAGTGCAAACTTACCTTCTGACTCTCACACTCTACTGATTGTTTTCCTCCCATTTCTTCTTCCTTTGGCTCTTTCCACTCCATTCGCCCTGCGGGCTCACTCCGCTCCCCTACCCTGCCCCCATATTCCACCCGCCCCCAGCACCTCTACATTTATTCCTGACTTACCCCTCCCACCCATACCAATTAACTAATCACAGTACTCTCCTTACAACCCCTCCCACTCTTACTCCTCCCACTCCACTGGACCTACACTTTTCACTACACTTAGTCTCTTTTTCTCCCCCTGTAAAGACTCACAGCCCCTTCTACTTCCTTTACCTCTCCTCCTCAATTTAGCCTGCTAACTTCCTCGACATTTCTCTCTTCAATTCCCTCTTTCTCCAAGTATGCTCTCCCATATCCTTTATACTATCCATGTCCCTTGCTCCCTTCTTGTGCTACTTATTCCTCTTTATTTTGCTACTTCGTACTCTTCCAAAACACCCCAATGCCTACCTCCTACTCAAACTATCCCTTGCACTCACCTGCAACCATTTCTAGCAACCCACTTCCATACAATATCATCCTCTCTTATTCCTCCTAACCTACTGTACCTATTCCACCCCAAACTTTTCTTCACTACAACAAATACCTTCACTCTTAAACCACTACTAGCCCCAAACAGCTTCATTCTCAATAAACCCAAAAGACTAAAATTTATTCCCAAAAATGACCTAGCTTTATCAGGAGATATCCATCCTAACCCTGGCCCTTGCCTCACAACTAACAACTTCCTCCCCCCACCCCTACTTCGTCCATTGCACACTCCCATCCCCCCCTTCCCTCTTCTTCTTCTGCTTCCTCTGTTAACACCCTTAAGTTCTTTACAATAAATGCCCAGAGCCTTAATAACAAAATACACCAAATACAAGCTTGGATTAGCCACAACCAACCTGACATCCTAGCTATCTCTGAAACCTGGCTAAAACCCTATATTGCTAACTCTGAAATCCTACCTCTTGGGTTCCAAATCCATAGAAGTGACCATTTAAACAGAAAAGGTGGAGGCTCTGCACTAATCTACTCCAACCTTCTTTCATTAATCCCTCTACAAACTCCAATTCCACAATTCAATAATACTGAACTAACTGCTAGTCTCCTACAACTAAATAAACATAAAAATATCTGCATTATCTCCCTATATATTTCCCCAGGCGACAACATCTCTACCCTTGAAAATATTCTTCACTGGTCCTCAACTGAAATAAAATTTGAAACCTACATTCTAGGCGATGTTAATATTGATTGGAATAAAATTAACTCACCTTCCCCCTCCTTATTCATTAACCTCTACAATTTCACCCAAGTAATTCATACAGCCACTCGCCCAAACAAACACCACCCCCCTAGAATCCATCATCGACTGGGTCCTAGTCTCCCATCCAAACAAAATAACTCACTCTGGTACTATCCCAGACACGTTTAGTGACCATCTCCCTGCTTTCATACATCGCTCAACCTACGCCACTAAACATCAACACTACTACATCCACACTCGTAATCTCAGCAACTTCAACCCCATAAATTTCTCAAACACTTTTAAACATATTAACTGGCAAATCCTAAATACTCTTCCCCTTGACAATGCAGTAGAACATTTTAACTCTATCTTCCTAAAAACCCTCATCTCCCAAGCCCCACCAAGAAACAAACGAATCAAGACTAATTGTGCTGCTTGGCTATCCAAAGAAACTAAACAAATCATGCATTGCAGGGACAAATCCTGGAAGCTCTACCAGAAAAAATAAGATGCCTTCTACCTTGCTTCAATACACCCAACTTTGCAACCAAGTAAAAAAACTAATCACCTCTGACAAAAAAAGAAAACTACTATAATAAACTTCAGTCCAACAATAACAAGAACCCAAAACAATTCTGGAAATCTGTTAATTCCCTACTCCATCCAGGGCCCAGGAATAATCCCTGCCCTGACCCTAGCATAACTGACTCAGAACTAAGCTCTCACTTCAACACAGTTTTTACAGAATCCATAGCTAATCTAACCAAATATTTTCCTGACAATAATCCATCCAACTCTCTTTCCTCTACTCCTAGCAACCCTCATAACTGTCCTCCTAATTTCCAGCTCAAACCTGTTCCAACTACTTTCATAAAAAGACTCCTATCCAAACTAAAGCCTTGCTCAAATGCCCCTGACAACATACCCTCCTCCTTCCTCAAATCTGCTGCTGAAGGTATTGCTCTCCCTATCAGCATCCTAATTAACAGATCTTTAAAAGAGTCATATGTACCCAAACTTTGGCGATCTGCCTTCATTCTACCTTTTCACAAAGGTGTCAAAAACACCAATATCTCCAATTTCCGCCCAATTGCCCTACTCTCACCAATATCAAAAATTCTAGAAAAATGTATCCACCACCAACTTATGCCTTTTTTAACTCAGAATCACCTCATAACTCCTACGCAGCATGGCTTCCGTCCTGGTCACAGCACCATTACCGCCTTAATATCCTTCTTAGAAACAGTAAATCGAGCCCGTAATTCTGGATTACTAGTATCCACAGTACTGCTAGATCTTTCCAAAACTTTTGATACTATTCCCACAAGCACCTTCTCTTTCATCTCTCCAACCTTCATCTCTCCCCTGATACCATATCCTGGTTCTCCAGCTACCTATCAGACAGATTTCAAGCTGTCAGATGGAAGAACTCTACCTCCTCCTTCTTGCCAATACCCACCGGTGTTCCCCAGGGGTCCATCCTCGGACCCATGCTTTTCAACTTTTTCATTAATAACCTTCACGCAGTCATCCCTGATACAACAGTTATCCGATGCGCTGATGACTCTACCTTAGTCTGTGCCACCGCTAACCTACCTGAACTCCTGACTAAAACTCAAATAGCTTTTTCCACTACCGAGAACTTGATGCACCGCAACCATCTCTCCCTCTCAACTCTAATAAATCTAAAATACTTCTCTTCTCTCCCACCAGGGCTTTCTCTTTTGACAAAAATGCTTTCAAAGTCCTAAGCCATAGCAACACTGCCATAGAAGTGGTCCCTTCTGCAAAACTCCTTGGCATTAACATAGATGAACACCTTAAATTTGATATCCACATCCAACAAAACATAAAGAAAACCCACCAAAAGCTAGGTATGCTATATAGAAATAACCGCTTTCTCTCCAACTCCTCCAGGCACACTATAGCAACTACCTACCTCCTACCTTCTTTACTATATGGAGCCCCTCTTCTAACTAACCTGTCTTCTTCCAACGCCTCTAAACTCGAAATTTGCTATAATAAAATCTCCAAATTCGCAACTAAATCCAAAACCTCTACTCACCACTGCCTTACCCTACAATCTCTGGGTGGAACTCTCTAACCACTTAGACTATATCCAACTAACCTCCATTCACAAATTTATATTCTATCCAGATAAATGCCCAGCTTTAACAAACATCCTTCCCCCTTACATCCCAACCAGATCTCTGAGATCTGAACACCAAAATTTAATCTCTATCCACAAACCCAAATGTTCTGCAGGCCAACTCCTCCTCTCTTTCACTGTAGGCAAAAAATGGAACTCTCTCCCTCCTTCACTTAGGACTATATCTAATTCTGAATCCTTCAAGACCCAACTTTACTCATACGTATCTACTAAACATAAATGTTCCTGCTTTCACCCTACATAAATTCATCGAAATTTCCCCATTGAGCTCTCCATACTCCTGCTCCTCACTGCACTATAACCCCTTTTTCTCGTAAAACAAACCTAAGCTAACATCCTCAGATTAAGCAAGTTCTCTCTCTTGACTCCAAGTATGTATATATTGTAAATATCTAGTAATCCACAGATGCTTATTTTTCAGACAGTTGAAACTTATTGCTCTGAATGTAAATACCTGCAAACTGTGCTACCTTTGTCTAAATTGCATTATAATGACAATTTATTCACTTGTTGTACCTGATTGTATGAATTTATATATGTATTTTACCTTAGCATTATATAACCTTTTGTAATTGTGTTGCTTATTGGAGCATGTTAAGTTGTCAAACTCACCTTCATTCTTGCTGGATGGGTTCGGAGCCGATCCTCGGCTCCAACTCGGCACTTGCTAAGCTCGAGAGCTAATTTTACCAGCTCGAGGCAACCTTATATCCCATGATGCAAGACGTGACTACCCCAGATCTCATTTGCCGCTTCGCGAAGAGGTCTCCTTTTACCAGCTCAGGTAAAGTTGTAGTATATTTATACTAAAGTCAGTCAAAACAAGTTTGTTAAGAAGGCAAGGTTCCGGATGGTCACGCTTCAGTCCATTCTACCCTTTTTGGGCAAGGACAACTGGATGTGCTCAATAGACCTTCAGGATGCGTACTATCACATAAAAATTCACAGGCGCTCCAGAAGGTTTCTCCGCTTTCGGCTGGGGACCAGTCATTTTCAATTCAGAGCCCTACCCTTTGGTCTCACTACAGCCCCCAGAGTGTTTACCAAATGCATGGCAGTGGTCACGGCTCACCTGAGACGTCAAGGATTCCAGGTGTTTCCGTATCTAAATGACTGGCTCCTCTCTGCCACCACCAGGCATCAACTTCTCAAGGCCAGGGACTACACTCTTCACATCGGCAACCAGTTAGGGATCTCTATAAACTCCTAAAAATCTTCATTGTCTCCTTGCCAATCTATTACCTTTATAGGCGCAGAATTAGACACTGTCGGGATGTTAGCAAGACTCACAAACCAAAGAATTCTGGACATCCAAAAGTATGTTCGGATCATACTACTCAGCAGAAAGATCAGGGCCAGATTTGTCCTGAAGGTGCTAGGTCTTATGGCTGCGGCCATCATACTCCTTCCTTTAGCTCGCTTCCACATGCGTCTTCTGCAGTGGATGTTGTTCACCCAGTGGTCATTCCAGCAGCTTCCCATGCGCCACGAGATCTTCGTGACGCAATCTTGCAAGAGTCACCTAACCTGGTGGATGTCTTCTCCACAACTCCATCAGGGCCGACTGTTTGTTCCCCCAGTTCCGGTTGCCACAGTCACTTCGGATGCCTCTCTGATTGGGTGGGGGGGCATTATCAGGGCAGGATGGTCCACGGGACTTGGCAACCCATAGAATACCATCTGCACATAAATGTCCTAGAGATGAGAGCGGTGCTTTTAATGTTGCAAGCCCTCAGCGACTTTCTTCCTTTAGGGACTATTGCAGTTCAGACGGACAACATGTCCGTAGTCTGGTATATCAACAAACAGGGCGGGATCAAGTCCTATCCACTGTGTCGAGATGCTCTCAGACTTTGGCAATGGGCAATCTCCTCTCATCGGTTTCTGATAGCAATGCATATCCCCGGGAAATCCAACCTATTAGCGGACAGACTGAGCAGCGCTATTCTCATGCCACATGAGTGGTCTCTCAAACAATCAGTAGTGGACGGGATTTTTCAGAAGTGGGGCGTCCCTTGCTGCAACCTTTTTGCTACACCCCAAAATAGCAAATGACCAAGACTTCTTCTCCCTCTTTCCACTTCCAGGCCATCCCCCCAGAGACGCTCTAACCCAGGATTGGCCCCGGGGACTTCTTTATGTTTTTCCTCCATTCCCGCTGATACCTCAAGTGATTCAGAAAGCTACCGTCTTGAGAGCCAAATTGATTCTCATTGCCCCTTACTGGCCTCGACAAATTTGGTTTCCGTCCCTTCATCGTCATCTCTTGGTTCAGCCTTGGCATCTGGATCCAATTCCAGATCTTCTGACCCACCATTCGGGTCATCTGCACCAAGGCCATTCATTCTCTCAACCTCACTGCTTGGTTGCTCCACTTCCTTCCTTAGCCAGGCTTCCTATGATTTCTAATCCCGTGCGAGATATCATAGTAGCTTCTCTAAAGTCCTCTACCAGAAGGATTTATGCTAGTAAATGCGGCATTTTTCCTTCTGGGCAAAGTCTAGGGACATAGATCCCTTTACAGCTCCAGTACAGTCAGTCTTGGACTTCCTAGCTGAGATTTTTCAGTCAGGTTCTTCTTCCTCGACAGTTAAGGTTCAGCTGGCAGCGATCTCAAATTTTCATGTTGGCTTAGCGGACCAAAACATAATGTCTCACAAGCTTTGCAAAGCCTTACTTATAGGGATCTTTCTGCTGAAACCTCCAGTCAAAGATCCTCCTCCGGAATGGGACTTGAATTTAATGCTGGCATCCTTGATTCTGCCCCCCTTTGAACCGGCTGCTACATGCTCATAAAAATTTCTTTCCTGGAAGACGATTTTTCTGGTTGCTGTTTCTTCAGCCAGGAGGGTGTCTGAACTTCACGCTCTCTGTGTCCGTCCCCCATACTTGGTTTTCCACAAAGATAGAGTGTCTTTAAGAGCTAATCCATCTTTTTTGCCCAAGGTTGCTTCCCAGACGAATATTAACCAATCTATTGAATTGCCAGTTTTTTTCCCTAATTATTCTGACAGAGCAGAACAGAAACTTCATTGTTTGGATGTCCATCGCCAACTCAGATATTACTTAGACAGAACTAAACAATTCAGAAAATCTGATCAACTGTTTCTTTCTTATGCAGAAAACAGAAAAGGTCTTTCGGTCTCCAAGGTGACCTTATCCAGATGGCTGTCTTCTATCATTTCTCATGTTTATCTCCTTAGGGGCAAGCAACTGCCCTCGAAACCAAACGCACATTCTACCAGGCGCCTAGCCACTTCCACAGCATTTCAGGATAGGCTACCTATTGACACCATTTGTGCGGCAGCCACTTGGTCCACTCCTCACACCTTTGTCTCTCATTACAAATTGGACTTGGCCTCCAGGGACAGGGCTAGGTTTGGTTCCACAGTTCTCAAGAGTCTGTTCCATTGAGCCACCCAGGATAGAGGTGCTAGGGACGCGGTCCCATCCAGCAAGAATGAAGGCGAGTTTGACAACTTAACATTAAGAAGTTATGTACCTACCATAACGTTCCATGTTAGTTGTCTTCTCTCGCCTTCTTTCTTGCGTTCCTCCCTCCCTCCTTCCCCCTAGCCTGGACAGACCTTGAAATTGTACTCTTCTCTGGGTACTGTTCATTCTTTCTATGGACTTCCAGTAGGAAGTATCACTAGTCTTTAGTGGTTATTTGCTGTATTTTCTTTCCACATTCAGTCCTCCTTCTTTCTTTCTGGGAAGAAGGTTACTGGCAGGGTTTTTTCATAGCTACCAAACGAGATCTGGGGTAGTCACACCTTGCATCATGGGATATAGGGTTGCCTCGAGCTGGTAAAATTAGCTCTCGAGCTTAGCAAGTGCTGAGTCGGAGCCGAGGATCGGCTCCGAACCCATCCAGCAAGAAAGAAGGCGAGAGAAGACAACTAACATGGAACGTTATGGTAGGTACATAACTTCTTATTTTCTCCCCAGGCCTCCACTGAAAATGGGCACACTCTGGCCCAGTGGACTTCCCTGGTAATCAAACTGAAATAAATAAATAAATAGCTGCATTTTTTTGTGACCAAGACCTTAGCTTTTCCTTTTTAAATAATACAGTTGTTGTTTTTCCCTTGCACCTTCTAACTATCCGGTTACCATATATTATGTGAGAGCCATTTGTAGTGTGGCTATCATCTAAGTAGCCACCAGAAAGGTTCTTATTTTGACATAATTCCACACATGTGCTGCTGATGTCTACACCTGTATAGGTGAGGGCTTTCTATTGTTTACGGATAACTGAGATGAAGGCTACTATGCAAATGCAACTTGGCAAAACCAATTACATCTCCTCAGCCCAGATGTGGCATGCTCTATATCTAAAATGTTGCAGGTGTCAAGGGTGCAACACACCACTCTGCCATTGTTCCCCATGGCAGCACAAGCTAATGTTAGCAGTTCATTCTCAGTCTTGCTTGCTGGGTTGTCCAATGCCCATAGTTAATAACTGAGCCCTGGGTCAGCTGGTTCACAAGCAGGGCTTCATGTCTTTGTGTCATGGAGTCATCTGTACAGCGATGACTGTTAATGTACCTGTCTTCTGCTAACTGTATGTTTAACTTGATATATGTGTATGCATCACTGAAACTTTCCTCCATGAAAATTCATACAGAATGATCTCTGCTTACCTAGGCACTCTTGATTAATAAGTAAAAACAAGCAAATAGGCAGAGAGAGAGAGAGAGAGAGATGCAGATGCATACATATATCCATACATAATTACTTAAATGTGCCTTTTATCCCAGTGATCGTGAGGTATGTTGCTGAATTCACAGATACTTTTGACATGATCCAGCTACTGTGGTGTGGTGAATAAGTTCATTTGTAGAATCTGACATTGCAAATAATGACAGAATGTCAGCTTCACCAACCTAGTGGGATATAGCTCTGATTACATACCAGGTAACCCATGTTTGATTAGCAGCTTGTGTGTCTGGAATTGGAGCGGGGAAGGAGAGGAGTGATGTTCATCGTGTTTCACTGTTGCACTCATGACTGTAGGGTTCTCCCCTGCCGGCAGGCAGTCCTCGGTTGGCCAGAATCCCAAAGTCTGGGTCCGGCATCAGCTGTTCAGCCATGCTTCCTGACGTCAGAGCGCCAGGAGTACAAAGCTGACAGCCGATGCCATGTTCTCCAGTCTTTCTTGCTGTGCGGTGATAGCAGTTCGCAAGTGCCGGTCGGCTGACTCCTGACAATTTTTTATAAACGTACTTCAGTCCGAAGACTTTCTTCTCCTACTCAAAGCTAAGTACCCCGTTGGGGAAACTTTTTTCTTTCTCCAGTCCGATGTCAGAAAAAGTTAATAATTGTATTTCATGTGGGAAGCAAATACCTCATAAGGATTTTCATTCTTACTGTATTCCTTGCTTAGGCCCTGACCACGACGTAGCTAGTTGTCGGTTTTGTGCTAGATTCAATCAACGTACGATTAAACGAAGGTACGATTTTGCATTTCATTACTTCGGTAGGCGTTTTAATTATAAAATGTCGTCGGATACGGTTCCGGCTACCGGAGTTCACAAACGACGCAAGGATAAAGACAGGTCTCCGAGGTCCAAATCAGACGATGTTGTACAAGCAGAGCCAGCTTCAGGTTCGGCCGTCGTCAGTGAGGCGCTTTTGCAGCCCCTGTCGTCGGCCATTTCGGAACCCATGGCCAAAACGGACTCACACGAGGAGCCAACTAGGCCTTTGAATATTTCTGTTGCAGGACCTTCGGACAATGCTCCTTCGGATGGGTCCGGAGCCACTGTGCAGATACCGGCTTCCGAAGGGGTTTTCAGGCCTACTCAGCTTCTAATAAAGGCAAAGGCAAAGACAAAGGCAAAGACTCCTTCCAAATCAAAGACTGCAGCCCAGACCTCTTCTGATCCGGCTCCCAAGTCTCAGAAACAGTTACTTAAGATGGCGGAGGACTTACTTACTATGATTAGGGGTTCGCATCCCCCTCCAGATAAAAGGCCAAGGCAGGAAGTTTATTATGACTCCTCTGATCAGGCTTCTGTTTCTTCAGTTTCTTCTTCTGACCAGGAATATTCTTTCCCTCCTTATGAGGATTCTGATGCTGAGGAATCCATTCCTTCAGCTTCTCCCCGAGGATTTCTCTTTTGGGGAAACTTTGCATGAAATGAGGGAACATTTTCACTGGGAAGAACAGGAGTACTCAGAATCTAAGGAAAGACTAAGGGATTTTCTTCTTCCCCAACATAGACCCCTCGCTATTCCTCCTATTTTGGATATTGTGGATGATGCTTTTTCGGAGGCTAACTTAACTCCTGACTCTTTTCCTCCAGCTCCTGTTAAGCCAGACAGATATTATAGGGTCCCTGATTCCCACCAGTTTTTATACAAGAATCCTGCTGCTGACCCTGAAACCATTTCTCACGGTCCTAAGGGCGTTAAGGCCGCTTCTGCTAAAAACCCCATTCCCACTGAGAAGGATTTCAGATCTTTAGAAAGATGGGGCAAAAAAGTGTACACTTCTGCTACTTTACCTATTAGGGCTTTAAACTGTCAGTTTCATATGCTGAAATTCCAGCAATT
The DNA here is from genome assembly GCF_019279795.1 of Protopterus annectens. NCBI lineage: Eukaryota > Metazoa > Chordata > Ceratodontiformes > Protopteridae > Protopterus > Protopterus annectens. The sequence goes on along the minus strand of NC_056750.1, from coordinate 707,882,211 downwards.
TCTCCTGTCTGTTTTAAAACAAAAGCTAACTTCCATTTCCGCCTGTGCAGATGATAAAGAATTACATGACTTAATGCATGCCACAGAACAAGTTGGGAAGCATGGTTTACACTGTGGATTTGATGCCTTGGAGGCTTCTTGTAGGGCTGCTGCCTCTGGCACAGTAATTAGAAGGCATGCATGGTTAAAGGAACAAAATTTGCCAGATCAAGTAAAAGCTAAATTATTGGATGCTCCTGTTTAGCATAATGTTTTGTTTGGATCTAAAGCTGAAGAGGTGATTAAGAAGATGGAGGACAAGGCGAAATCCATGCAAACAGTTAAAGATTTCTTACAAGTACAGCCACCCAGATTTAGCAGGAATTGGCCTACAAAAAATTGGTCCTTTTCCAATTCAGACAGGCCTCAGAGGGGTAGATACAGATGCTCCCGAGGAAGGCCTCAAACACAAGCCTCTTATAGACCAAGACAGTGGACTACTTCCACCCCTAGGGGAGGAGAGGACGGGTCACAAACTCATAGAAAACAAACTCAATGACTCCCTCTGTTGGGCTGCAGGAACTTCTTGCCTGGAAGCCCCTCTCGGAGGAAATCTTTCTCTTTTTCACCTAAATTGGACTCCTATAACCCAAGACAAGTGGGTTCTGGATGTGGTTTCAAGAGGTTACAAATTCCATTTTCATACCCTACCAAGGCCAAGCGGATGGCCAGATCTTCCAAAACATCAATGGTCAGAGGCCTTAAACCAGGTGGAAGCTCTCTTGGCTATGAAAGCCATAGAACTAGTTCCACTTTCAGAAATGGGACAAGGTTTTTACTCAAGGCTCTTTCTAGTCCCCAGGAAGCAAAATTCATGGAGACCCATTCTGGATCTGTCAGTCTTGAACACTTTTCTCGAGATACCAAAATTCAAGATGCTTACTCTACAGCAGCTACTTCCAATGCTGACCAAAAATGCATGGATGGTAACTTTGGATTTAAAGGAGGCATATTTACACATTCCCATCAGGCAGGAACGCAGAAAATACCTCAGGTTCAAGGCCAGATCGAGGCACTATCAATTCTCTGCGCTGCCCTTTGGATTGTCTACTGCGCCCAGGGTCTTCACCAAATGCCTGGCTCCAGTAGTAGCTTATTGCAGACTCAAGGGAATTCAAATTTACCCTTATCTGGACGACTGTCTTATTCAGGCAGACAGCAAGGATGTCTTACTCCAGCATCTAGAGTTTGTTCAGAATCTTCTCAAGTTCCTGGGATTCACTGTAAACATAAAAAAGTCAAATTTGACACCCTCACAACAGATAATTTTTCTGGGCGCTTCTCTAAATACAACAACCTAGATGGCATTTCTGACATACGAAAAACAATTACAGCTGGCTTCAACTTTCAAAACCTTGGCAACATTAACTCAGCTATCTGCGAGGAGATTCCTGCAGGCTTTGGGTTACATGGCCTCCTGCATCCTTCTCGTACCATATGCAAGACTACATATGAGGAAAATACAGTGGTACCTAAAAAGTGTATGGTCTCAGCATTGTCACAGTTTAGACATACAGATCTCAATCTTGCCTTGTCTTCAAAAGGAATTCCTTTGGTGGTCCAAGGCATGTACTCTAAACAAAGGAAAACCCTTCTGTCTGCCTCCTGCTACTCAGATGCTAACCACGGACGCCTCAGATTATGCATGGGGAGCCCATTTTCAGGGCAACTGTCTGCAGGGCCTTTGGACAAAGGATCAGAAGCACCTGCATATCAATTTAAAGGAAATGTTAGCTGTTCAGAAAGCTCTATTGGCCTTCAGGAATCTTCTACAACCAGGACAACTACTGATACGGACAGACAACACCACAGTTATGTGGTACATAAACAAGCAAGGGGATCTCATACCTATCCCCTTTGCAGACTAGCCATGGATCTTTGGAACACAGCTCTAGCTTGCAATCTGGACCTTCAAGCTCAGTTTCTACCAGGGAAGCAAAACTTCCTGGCAGACAGTCTGAGCAGAAACCTATTGGACCCACACGAATGGATGCTGGACACCGAAATATTCAAGATGATTACAGCAGTCTGGGGATGTCCTCACATAGACCTCTTTGCATCCCACCTCAATCATCAACTACAGATTTTTTGCACCAGGACATTCCACGAACTAGCTTGGAAAGTGGATGCACTATCTTTCAGTTGGAGAAACCTCTCGGGATATGCCTTTCTGCCTCTTCCTCTTCTTCCACGGGTATTATTAAAGATCAAACAGGACAAGCCCAAGATGATAATCTTGCTGGCCCCAAATTGGCCTCGACAGTTTTGGTACCCAACACTGAAAAACCTTTGTCTGGAGCCCCCTTGGGTTTTACCACAGACTCTGAACCTTCTGTCCCAACACCAGGGTCAGGTTCTGCACTCCCATGTCAACACTCTCAGCCTGGCGGCCTGGTTAATCCAGGGTCTTTGATTCATTCTCTCCTACCCAAGCAGGTTATGGATGTCATTTTAGAAGCCAGACGTCCTAGCACTAGAAAATCCTATGCAGGAAAATGAAAAAGATTTTGTTCCTGGATGCAGGCTCAGGATTCTGATCCTCTTATTCCTAACATTCTTCTGATTTTACTTTACCTGACAGACCTCTTACATAAGGGTCTCTCTTTCTCTTCCATAAAGATACATGCCTCTGCTATTTCTGCTCATTATAATACAGACCCTCCAATTTTTTCCCACCAGCTCATGAGACAGTTTCTCAGAGGAGCTAAGAACTTAAGGCCCCCTAGATCTCCTCCCATTCCTGCTTGGGATCTCAACTATGTTTTGGAAAAACTCATCTTACCTCCTTTTGAGCCTGCTGCCACATCTGACATCAAGTTTTTATCTTGGAAGACAGCTATCCTGTTAGCTCTGACCTCTGCCAGGAGAGTTTCGGAGTTGCAAGCTCTTATGGCTGTGGAACCTTATATTATTTTTCATCAAGACAGGGTGTCTTTAAGGACTAATCCTACTTTCATGCCTAAGGTGATTTCCAGAGTGGCTTTAAATCAAACTATTCACTTGCCAACTTTTTCCCCACTCCTCAAAATAAGGGGGAAAGGATCTTGCATTCCTTGGATGTACACAGACAACTACGTTTTTACCTGGACAGAACCAAAGACATCAGGAAATCAGAGCAGTTGTTTGTTTCTTATGCTTCAAGTTCCCAAGGTAAAGCTATTTCAAAACAGACCATTTCCAAATGGATTGCTCATGGAATCAGATTTTGCTATTCACACCATGGAAAGCAAATACCAGGGACTATTAGGACTCACTCTACCAGAGCTGCTGCCACCTCAGCTGCCTTCCTCAGAGGAGTTCCTACCCAAGGACATTTTGGAAGCTGCAACTTGGAGTTCAGTGCATACTTTTTCTAAGCACTACAATGTACCTCTTTACTCTAAGTCTAGGGCAGGCTTTGCTTCTGCAGTCTTGCAGGGCCTTTTAGCCGCCCCCTCTACTTTATGACCACCTCCCTTTTATTATGCTTTGGGATTCAACCCTACAGTCATGACTGCAACAGTGAAACATGATGAACATAGTACAGTTGTGTACACTTACCATAAATGTAGATGTTCGAGTGTCTTCACTGTTGCAGTCTGGGTTTCCCTCCCTCCTGTCCCCTCTTATTTTTTCTTTTGTGTGGTTCCTTTTTTCACCCTTCTTCTGAGGTGTATTTGCAAAGGGTATGGGACCTTACTCATTTTGGAACTCCTGACATCTGGGGCAAGAAAAACTGGAGAACATGGCGTTGGTTGTCAGCTTTGTACTCCTGGCGCTCTGACGTCAGGGAGCATGGCTGAACAGCCGACGCCAGACCCAGACTTTGGGATTCTGGCCGACCGAGGACTGCCTGCCGGCAGGGGAGAACCCTACAGTCATGACTGCAACAATGAAGACACTTGAACATCTACATTTATGGTAAGTGTACACAACTGTACTTTACAGATTTGTCAGTTTGCCTCTGCTGAGGGAGGAGGGTATGGAATTACACACCTGGGCACACATGCCCATGGTTGAATCCCCAATGAAGATTGAAACAGTATGGAATTGCTGGTTCAAGGACAGTCATGTAGTCCTGAGAGGTTATATCATTCATGGAAGCAAGTGACAGTGCCTCACTAATGCCAATTGCACACCAAACCCTGGGCATGTTACTGGGCAAATTCTGCAGGGTTAGGAACATATAATGCAAATAAAAGCAAACGACTCTGATGGTTACCTAAATGACAACCCTTCTTGCTTAGCTCTCACCCTAGTATTTGGGGAATAAAATGGGCTAGTTGACCTAGGGTTTGAAGATCAGACAGAGGGGGCACAATGTTTAAAAAGAAAAATAGAACAAATAATGACAACATTATCATACTTTCACCTATTGGATATTTATGGGTATATGTAAACAAAAACAGTCTGTTTTTATGAAATGTCCTTACAGTAGACTGAAAGGTCAGAATAACCACCTTTGAAGTATTTGGTTTCAGGATTTTTTTTCTTTTAATAATTTGTCCATCCCTAGTAATTCCTTTCAGATATCCAAGTCCCCAGTTAACCTCTACTTCTCTGCATCCAAGACATCTGCATTTATTATAGTACATTATCTCATAAGTGTATTCCTTTTCCAGGAAGAATTTGCCTTTTGGGAGCACTCTGTCTCTAGTTGCCAGTGTAATATTTTGGGATACTACTAAATCTCTAAAATCTGTAGTCAGTGCATGGGAACTGTAACTTCCTAAACTGGGCTAGGTGTTCCCTACTGTAGTAAACAAATTCAGATATTACACTTGATCTCACAAATGAACAAATAAATGCTTGACTTGTATCAGCATGCATTTCCTTGTGCATGCTGAATCTCCACCTATAGTTATGTGCTGTCTGACAGGCTAATGATCACTGATGGCCCTTTCTGCTGCTATACTACCTAGTCTAGACCAAGTGGCGGCCTGACAGAGACCTAACATAGCCTTACTATTCCAAAGGTAGATATCTGTCACCTCCTTCCATATTTCCTGGCTGATTTATCCAGTGCTTGGGTCATTAATCAGTACTTGTCTCATCTTGAGTACAGTTGTGGCTTTGTAGTTCTGTGCCATGGAGCCTGCCTTCTGAGTTTATTAAGTTGAAAATAATTCATACGTAGATATATTTCATAATAGAATTAACTGTGTCTACAATTTTATAGTCTCTATATCATAATCAGTTTTATAACATTATGGTGCCACTGTCTCTGCATCCATCCATCCATTTTCCAATAAGCTACTGTATCCCTTACAAGCCTTTGGGAATGCCAGAGACTGTATCAGCAGACAAGCAGGTACATGACTTTCAAATGCATTTGGGACAGTGCACCCATCTATCACAGAAAGCACACCTTCACACAAAACAGTAGGCAATTTGCCTGCCACTTATCACTGGGAAGAAACTGGTTACATCCACAACCTCTTTTCCTGTTTTTGCCCATGGGAGTCAGAGTGTCACTTCAATGGTGACAGTCATCTGCTGGCCGGCTAATCTTGCTGCAATAGCTCTTCCACACCACACCTAAACACATACACCTACGGCCAGCTTACAGAGTCCACTGCACCTACTGCATGCTTTTGGAATTAGTGATGAAACTGGAACACCCAGAGGGAAACCCACATGAACACAGGGAAGACATACAGACTCCACACAGAAGCTCCCCAGCCGGGAATCGAACCAACAAACCTATTGCTGTGATGTGACAATGCTGTCTGCTGTGCCACTGTACAACCCACAGTTGTTGTTCTTGGGAAGAAATTGGTTCATACAGAGAAAACCCATACAGACAAAGGAGGGGGAGAATGAAGACCCAGCACTAAAGAAGCTGCATCCAGAAACTGACCCATAGAACTTCTTGCTGTGAGACAATAATGATACTCATTGTGCCTCTGTGCCACCCACTGCTTTTACAACAATAACCATATCTCTCAGTAACAAAGCTCAACTTGATTGTTGAGGGCTCTGACATCAGTAGCAGTAGCAGAATGGAAACAAACGAATTAGTATTTTTAGACTCTTCTCTTTTTGCAAATGTTCAGGAGTGAAAATAAATCTTTTGAGTAAGGAAGTTTGCAGTATTTCTAAATAAAAGGAAAGTGAAACATTCCAGCCAGACTATATATTTTCATCTTTATTTGGCAATTGTTAATATTAGAAACAGCTTCAAGTATCTCAGCCAAGTACTGTTTGAAGGGATACAGACTGAAGCATTAAAATACCACTAGCTAAAATATGTAGCTAAGCACTTTTTTAGAAAGGTAGACAAGTGCCTTACTTTTTAGAGTTATCTGTGTAAGTCAAATTATTTTTTGTTTTCATTTTGTTTACCTTTCTTATACAAGCTAAGAAACAGCATCTTTTTGCTGGGGCTTCTCTATTTTTGGTCACATGCCTATTTTCCATAGAAGGCTGGACTAAAACTTGTGGAGATCGACCAGCAGTGAGACTTTTGCTATGACAGTGTCTGAGCCTCTGATCTTTTGATTTCTAAGCTGCTGTTTGACAACTAGCCAAATTATTTGCTTTGCTCCCAGCTAAGTAATACGCCATTAAATAAGCAGCAGTCTAGCAATCAGAAGTACAGATGTCTTTGTGTTCATCTGATATTTAATCAATAAGTGTAACTTTTATGTGCAGAATGCTTCAGAACTACAAGCCTACATAATGTTTGTTCTTGTCTTCATTTAGCAATTTATACATTTATATGTGCATCTGTTTTTTTTTTTTTTTTTATTGTGTTTAACTGCATTTTCATTAAACCATTTCCCTAGCTTTATACATTTCAACGTGACAACATAACCATTCCTGTTATGCATATTGTTAAAGCATCTTTGACAGGGTGCTGTGACAGTCTGGGAATTATTTTCAGTCTTTCTTTTAACTGGACTACCAAAAAAGCATCCCCAAAACACAGCTGTAGTCACTGCTGATGGTGCATTTGCAATTACTCGTGGATATCTTGTTAGTTCGGAGAACAGACAGCACCACTGCAGTTTAGATAGATGCACAGGAATCTGATTAGTACTGTTTTAATGTTCTGTAGTCAGGTATTGCTGTCTTGAACAGAATTAAACTAATGGTAATAGTCACAAACCTTTGCAGATTGCTTATTTACAGTGCTGCTTTCTAGTTTTAGACTTCATATCCTTCATTTTTATTTCCAAAATTTTTTTATTTCAATTTTCTTTTTTCAAATAATAACAACAATACGGTAACTCAAAAACACAAATAAACAATACAAATACCTATCTAAAGAAAACAGACAACAATCTCATTCTGAGAAAATTATACATATATATATATATATATATATATATATATATATATATACACAATATATACACAAGAAGTCACTACATCGTCAAGTGCAGTATGAGAATTCTTATGTTCATTTGGTCTCATAAGGGATAGTTAGAATGGAGATAATTTATATATAAAGTAAAAATAGAAATTTAACTATTTGTATGTGTAGGGAAAATATCTAGTTAAACATATATTAAGAAAAGGGAGAAGATGCAAGAAAGACTGGTTATAATACATTTATTTCTTATTTAAAGGTTAGCTTTTCATGACAATTTGTAGGCAAATTTTATTTGTCAAGAATTATATCTAGCAAGTAACCCCAATATTTTTGGTAATAACGTTTGTTTTTTTGTTTTTGAATAAATTAATTTATGAGATGAGATATATTTGATAGCAAGATTGCTAAAATTTTCCCATGTAATTAATTGGTGACATGATATTCCAATTCTTTGTAATAAAGAATTTAATAAGGGCACACATCGTAATAAAGACATGTTTTAATATTTTTGTGAGTTGATTGATATTAATGTACAATATAGCTGTCTCCCAAGTAAGGGTTGATTTTTCATATCCCATCTTCTCTAATCTTACTCTCAAGGAACATCATAAGTTGTGTATCTTAGTACATTTCCACATGACATGTAACATATCAGCTGTTTGATCCAGACAATGGGGACATATAGGCGAAAAGTTAGGATTGAATTTATTTAATTTAGATAAGGTATAATTTTTGTTTGTTTGTTTGTGTCTTTCGGCTTTTCCCGTTAGGGGTCACCACAGCGGAACGCCGGTCCGCTATTGACTGGTAGCTGATTTTTACATGCTGAGTTACCAGCCCTGATGCACAACCTTCAATGAAGGTACGCCCATTCACGCATGTCGCCACGCAGAAGACGCTCTAGCTGAGAATCAAACCAGAGAGCGTCTTACTATGAGGCGAGATAAGGTATAATATAGATTATTTACCATAATTTGTGTATATAACAGCTTCTTGAAAGGAATTAATTTGATTGTATTTTCAATGGTTAGTTTCTTATTTTCTTCAGTCAGTGACTGATTCTTCGTTTGCCAATAGTTTGAAAATAATAAAGAATTCTGATGTTTTGCACTCATTACAATTTTATAAGTCCTAGAAATTGTTTTCCCTTTAATTGCAAGATTTTCAAGTATTAATGTAACTAAATCTATGTTTTGTAAGTCAGTGTGTATTTGTGAGAATTTAGCATTTATAAGATGATGAAGTTGGTTAAGGAAAATACTATATTTCATAGGAAGTTTGAGTTCAAGTCTCATTTGCCTCGTTTTAGAGTCTTTCCATTGGTATATATCCCATATTGTGTAGTCTTTTATCAGGGGGTAGTTTGTTAGATTTACTGGTTTATTATTTATTAGTAAATTAGGATTGAGATGTAATGGTTGTATAAGGGCAAAAGCGTCAGCTAATTGCAATGATTTAAATGGTTTCTGTGTTGTAAGAATCATGTTTTTAATTATTGGGTGTAAATTCTTCATGTATATGCTAGCCGGGTTTAAATTCAAGAATGGTAAGGATTTGATATTACAGCCAAGGGATTTCAACTGTTCATACCAGATTTTGGTCCACTGGGGTGTCCAAGTATTTATATACGAGTCATAGTTTATTATTTGTATTAGTCTGTATACAGTAATTATACTATAGTAAAGCTTAAAATCAGGTAACCCCAATCCCCCCTTATCTTTGGAGAGTACAAGTTTTGCATATTTAATTCTGGTAGATTTGGGATACCATAAGAATCTTGATATAGCTTTTTTCATGGCAAGGAAGAAGTTTTGGGGAATATTTGAAAAGGTAGCATTTAATTGAAAGAGTATTCTTGGTAGAAAATTCATCTTGACAACACTAGCTTTTGACAGTAGAGACATATTAATGTTCTTCCATCTATCCATATAATTTTGAATACTAGTCCATGTAGTTAGGTTATTGTTTATAATATCTTTGAAGTCTGAAGTAAATATTATTCCTAGATATTTTATCTGGTAGTTTATTTTGATCTAACTCATAGGAAAGTACAATTCTTTATGCCCTATAGGATTGAGGGGAAATATGTGTGACTTGTTTAAATTTAAATTATAATTTGATACTACCAAGAACTCATCAATAACTTTAGGTATTTTTGGGAGGTCAGTAGTGGGGAGTTGGAAGTATATATTTAAGTCATCAGCAAAGGCCGATTATATAAGATTTGTATTGTGGATTCTGGGAATATGATGAAAGTTTTTCTGTGAAATAAACAGAAGGAGGGGTTCTAGATAAAGATTAAATGGGTATGGCGAAAGAGGACATCCTTGTCTTGTACCATTGGATAAGAGTATAGGGTTAGTTATACGTTTATTTACCTGTATAGTGGTAGAAGCTTTCTGATACAGAACCTGTATCATTTTAATTAATTCTTGAGGAAAACTATATAAAGGCAGTATATTAAAGAGAAAGTGTAAGTTTACTCTATCAAAAGCTTTAGTTGCATCTACTGTAAGGGCATATCTGGGGCATTTATCCCTATTAAGTAGTCTTACAATGGTATCTAAAAGGAGGGTGTTGTCATTTGTTTGCCTGTTTGTCATAAAGCCTGTTTGTTGTTGGGAAATAATAGAGGGGAGTATATTCTTAAGTCTATTTGCTATAACATGGGCTAATATTTTAAGATCAGTGTTTATGAGGGCTAATTGGTCTATAATTTGCTGGATCTGTTGGGTCAGAATGCGGTTTAGGAATCAACACTGTCTTGGAGCTATTTAAGTATTTGTTATACCATTTTGTATTATATAGTTGAAAACTTTTAATAACACTTTGGAGATAGGTTCCATGAATAACTTATAAAAATCCGATGTGTATCCATCAGGCCCAGGGGATTTACCTATTTTTGTTTGTTTATTGCAGCTTTTATCTCTTTTAAATGTAACGGTGATTTTAAGAGTTTCCTTTGATCTTCTGTAATTTGTGGAAAGTTTATATTGTGTATAAAATCCTCAAATCTGTCTGTAGATGATGATAAGGGTATATTGTATAATTTCTTATAAATAACTTCAAAAGCGTCCACTATATCTTGATCTTTATATTTCACCTGTCCTTCATATTATATTCCTAGGAGGTCCACTTTTTATGTTAATTAGTCTAGCTAGGAATTTTGATGGTGTTTGAGCCCATTCTGAATATTGATATATTGACCTTAATTCTAAGGAGGAGATATTTTCTAAATAGTGTTTGTGTAATTGTTTTTGCCAATCAATTATTTTTTCCTCAAGTTCTTTAGAATATTTTTCCTGAAGTTCTAATTCAGCAGTGTTTATTTGACACTCTAGTTCATTCTTAAGATTGTTATACTTTTTTTTGAGCCATGCAGATTTTTGAATAATAATACCCCTGATGACCGCCTTGGTAGCCGCCCATTGTATGTCATATGGAATTTGATCGGATATAAAATCATTTTGAAGTTGGGCTAGCACATTCTGAATTTCTTGTGTAGTTTCTTGGTTTTGTATTATTTTAGGATTTAACGTCCAGGTATTGAAATAGGAAATATTTTGTTTATGAGCTTGAAAGTTTATTAAAAGTCTAATTTTGGAATGATCTGAAAGAGTTCTAGGTGATGCAGCATAATTTAATTTGTTAGAAAGGAAAGCAAGAGAAATTAGAAAAGCATCTATCCTAGACCAAGTTTTGAGTGGCTGAAAAGAAAGTGAATCTCGATATTGTTTTATCATATTGAAATTTAACATAAGGGTCAACTAGTTCAAATGTATTTTGTAATTCTTCAAGTGCTGTAGTGGTAGATTGTGACTGTCTCTTTTTATTAAGCGATCTATCCTTATCTAGATTTAGTAAAGCATTCCAGTCACCACCTACAATAAACAGATGATTTGGGTATTTGGCTAATATAGTAAAGATTTCATAAATGAAGAGCTGTTGATTTGAGCAGGGGATATATATATATATATATATATATATATATATATTACGAAAGAGTAATGGTTTGTTTTAAAGTATGATATTCAGTAGTAAATAATACCCATCTTCCCTTTGAGTCAGCTTCATAGGAAGTAATCTCTCCTTGGAATGATTTATTTACTATAATGGCCACTCCCCTGGACAAAGAACTATAATTTGCATTAACTATTGTTTTAACCCATTATGTTAAGTTGTCTATCTCGCCTTCATTCTTGCTGGATGGGTTCGGAGCCGACCTCGGCTCCGACTCGGCCACTCTAAAAGCTCGAGAGTTGGTTCCACCGGCTCGAGGCTCCCCTTATATCCCACAATGCTAGGCGTGAGTTACCTCAGATCTCGTTTGCCGCTACAGCGATCGAGGTGTTGGTTTTCTACCGGCTTCTTGGTAAGTAAACTTTCAGTAAAGTTAGGATACTTAAACCCCTTTATTTTTAATTTTAACTACATTTTCCCTTAGTTTAGTGGAATTCTAACCCTTTTTTCACAAAAATCCTGTTTCTTCCCCACAAGAACTTAAAAGTTCTCCCTCGGGCCTTCAGGCCTTTCTTCCATTCCCTAGTGGTGTGTGTGTGTTGCTTCTCTTAATTAAAACATATTGATAGTTGTTTTATTTTTGAGTTTTAAAAAATAAGTTAAGGTGTAATCAGTGTGTTTGACTGAGTGTGTGTGGTTACACTTTCTTGTTCTAAGATGTCTAAAGACACAAAGGTCTCAGGCTTCAATAAGTGTGATGCATGCTGTCAGAAAATGTCTCCGACAGACTGTCACACTTCTTGTGTCTACTGCCTGGGGCCTTTGCACCTGCAGGACTCCTGTGCTGTATGCCACGGCTTCAGTCCCAGGGTCCTGCAGGAAAGAAAGAACAAATTGATCCTAAGGGGTCTACTTAAGCCTGAGGATTCCCTCTCTGTCTCGGGGAAGCCCTCCAAGGCTTCTAGGTCCTCTGCTCCAGCTACTGAGCCGAGACCTAAGGCTACTAAACCTACGTCTGCATCGGCTCCGGCTGGAGCCGATGAGTCTACAGCTTCTGTGGTTCCCTCGGCTCCGGCTGGAGCCGAGGTATTAGAAATTCCCTTGTCGGCTCCGACCAGACCTTCGGAGCCGACATCTAGGAAGAGATCTAGGTCACCATCCCTTGGCTCCGTTCATTCGGCTCCAGCATCTCCTCTGCTGTCTGAACGGAGCCATAAATCTCACTCCTCTAGGTCATCGAGGCTGTCGGATCATGACCTTCAGAGGGTAGTGAGTCGACTTAAGTCTGAGGCACTGGCCCAAATGCTTCAGAGCCCGACTCATCAGTCGATGCCTGCCCCTGTCCATCAATATGTTCCTCCTCCGACTCCGTTGAGCTCGGAGCCGGGGCGTTTCGGAACCGAGACTGTGGTAGCGTCGGAGCCGATACAGATGTCTTTGGCTCCGTCGTCAGCTCCGATTTCTTCTTTCGAAGAATCTCGGCGCCGGACTTCCCTCGTCGGCTCCGAGGGGGTGAGTGGCATCAGACCCTTGTCCGACCCCGCTCTTCCTCTCGGAGCTTCGGCGCTGGTGAGTTCGGCTCCGACATCGGCCTCGGAGCCATCTCTGTCGGTGCCGAGGGAGGTTCTCAGCTTCTCGGAGCGGGGACCTCTGGCTCTGCCTGACAGGGGTGCGTTCGAGGTCATGCGGAGTGTGTTAGAACCTGGCTCTACTCCACAGTCAGCTCCGTCCGCCCCTCCCTCTACGGTGCCTCAGGTCAAGTCGACTCACTCCCTCATTCTGGATCGCAGAGAGCCAGCTCCTCAGGAACCCCCTGTGGGGATCTCATCCTCTTCCGAGGCCTCTCCTGATTTGGCAGAAGAGCCCCCTCGGAAGAGAAAGTGTAAGAGGAAACACATTGACTCACCTGAGTCCGTCACCTCTGACACAGATTTAGAGGATTCCGAGGGTTCCCCCCGTTCCCCTTCTGAAGATGTCTCTTTTGCAGACATTCTAGAAATCCTCAAACAGAGGGGAAATTGGCCAGCCCTCAACCCTTCGGAGGATGAATCTGTGTACCTTGAGGCGTTTGGCTCTCGTCCTTCCACCTCCTGGGTGTCTCCCCCCTTTGACCCCCTCATGCTAAGGCATGGACGGCTCCTGATTCAGTGGACCCCACTCCCAGGAGACCCTCAAAATTCATAACGGCACCAGCAGACAAACAGTTCTTGACAAAAGGAGTTTCTGTGGATGCTATGGTGGTTGCTGCTGCCACTAAGAAGGAACTAGCTGATCCTTCAGTACCTGTCCATCCACCTAACAAGGAATCTAGGTCCATGGACAGGTACGGGAAGCGGATGTTCTCGTCAGCGACATCTGCTATGCGTTCGCTGAACTACCTATGCCATTTTACTCGTCTTCAAAGGGACTTGATCAAAGAAGCGAGTGACATGTTGAAGGATCCTACAGCTGCGGGTTTTCAAGATAAGATGAACACTCAGCTGGCTACCCTGAACTCCATAGCCAACTCCTCCATGCGCCTCCTTTCTTATGCGGCTGATGGAGCGAGCAGGGCCGCAGGGACAGGTGTGGCCTTACGTAGGCATGCCTGGATGCGGCTATGCAATTTTGCGGACCCCTTTAAAACGTCTTTCACTAATTCCCCATTCGATGGATCATCTCTTTGGTCCTCAAGTGAAAGAAACCTTGACTAGGTGCGAGACTGATGGCAAGACTCTTTCTGCCGTCGGAGTCCGTTTTTCTACTCCTTCTAGGCCTTACCCCAAAGGCCAGAAAAGTGGGAAAATGTGGTTCCGTAAACAATCTCAAGGGACTTCGCCTGACGCACAGAGTCGGTTCCCCTCTAGAGGCAGAGGCGGGAATAACAATGGTAGACGTCGCCCTCGAGGCAGGGGGGGTCCGCAGAACCAGGGCAATCGAGAAGCCTTCTCTGATAAGCCCTTTCAGCATCCCTGAGGTGTTGCCCGACTGCCCACCTTCGGAGGCAGTCGGGGGAAGATTGTCACTGTACCCAGAAGCTTGGCTATCCCTGACTCAAGACAAATGGGTACAGTCCATCATTTCCGAAGGCTATTCCATTCCCTTTCTTCGCATTCCAAACCAATCAAAAAAATCCCTTCCAGATGTTCCACCCTCTCAAAGGGATCTAGCGGTTTTGGAAATTTCAAAGCTGCTTGCGAAAAGAGCAATTCAGCCAGTTCCAGCAGACCAGCAAGGATCCGGAATCTACTCAAGGTTCTTTTTAGTTCCAAAGAAAACAGGGGACTGGAGACCAATTTTGGATCTCAGTATCTTGAACAGATCAGTCAAGAAAACAAGATTTCGGATGGTCACGCTGCAGTCCATCCTTCCCCTATTGGGAAAAGGAAACTGGATGTGCTCTATAGACCTTCAGGATGCGTACTATCACATAAAATGAACAGACGCTCCAGAAGATTCCTCCGCTTCAGGCTGGGAACCAGTCATTTTCAATTCAGGGCCCTGCCCTTTGGTCTCACCACTGCCCCCCAGGTGTTTACCAAATGCATGGCAGTGGTAGCTTCTCACCTGAGACGACAAGGATTCCAGGTGTTTCCATATTTGGACGACTGGCTCCTCACAGCTCCCACCAAGCATCTCCTTCTAATGGCCAGGGATTACACTTTTCGCATTTGTCAAAAGTTAGGCATTTCAATAAATTGCGAAAAGTCTGTTTTGTCGCCTTGTTGTACTATTACCTTCATAGGCGCAAATCTAGACACAGTAGACATGTCTGCGAGACTAACAGATCAGAGAATAACAGACATACACAAACTGGTCTCACTCCTTTTCAACAACAACAGAATCAAAGCCAGGTTAGTTCTGAAAGTGTTGGGAATTATGGCGGCCATACCTCTGCTTCCATTAGCCAGATTCCACATGAGAATCCTTCAATGGATGCTCTTTACACAATGGTCATACCAGCAACTTCCAATGTTCCACACCATTATGATCACGCAGGCGTGCAGAAATCATCTCATGTGGTGGATGTCTTCCCATCAGCTCTTATTGGGAAGACCCTTTGTTCCTCCCCCTCCGGTTGCTACTCTGACAACGGACGCCTCCCTGATCGGGTGGGGGGGGCATTATCAGGGCAGGACGGTCCAGGGCACATGACAACCAGACGAATGCCACTTGCACATAAATGTTCTGGAGATGAGAGCAGTGCTTTTAGCGTTGCAAGCCCTTCAAGACTCTCTTCCCTTGGGAACGATTGCAATCCAGACAGACAATATGTCTGTAGTGTGGTACATCAACAAACAAGGCGGAACCAGGTCCTACCCCCTGTCTCGAGAAGCACTCAGATTGTGGCAATGGGCGATTTCTTCTCAGCGGTTTCTGATAGCAACGCACATCCCCGGGAAGTCCAATCAAATCGCGGACAAGTTGAGCAGAGCTATCCTCATGCCTCACGAGTGGTCTCTGAAAGACTCTGTTGTGAGAGAAATTTTTCTCAAGTGGGGTCAGCCTTGCTGCGATCTTTTTGCTACTCCCCAAAACAGCAAGTGCAGAGATTATTTCACTCTATTCCCTTTACCAGGCCAACCCAGCAGAGACGCTCTAGTCCAAGTTTGGCCCGGGACTTCTGTATGCATTTCCTCCCTTCCCACTAATCTCTCAAGTGATACAGAAAGCTATCGCTCAGAAGGCCTCGTTGATCCTCATTACTCCTTACAGGCCTCGACAGGTGTGGTTCCCCTTTCTACAAGAATTTCTATTGGGACGACCTTGGCGTCTGGAGCTAGTTCCAGATCTTTTGATCCATCAGTCGGGTCAGTTTCATCGCTCCTCCCTCTCTGAACCTCACTGCTTGGTTCCTCCAGTTCCAACCTTACCCAGGCTTCCTCAATTATCTCAGTCTGTTCGAGATATTTTGATAGCTTCCCATAAATCTTCCACTGGAAGATTTATTTGAGTAAGTGGAAACGCTTCACATATTGGGCTCAAGGAAGGGACATAGATCCTTTCACTGCTTCCATCCAAATAGTCCTTGATTTTCTAGCTGAACTCTTCCATGCAGGTTCATCTCCTTCTACTCTTAAAGTTCAATTGGCAGCTATTTCTAACTTTCATGTGGGTATTTCTGAGTCTGCCTTAATGTCCCACAAGCTTTGCAAAGCCTTTTTGAAAGGAGTTTTTCTTCTCAGACCTCCTATAAGAAATCCTCCTTCTCCTTGGGACCTAAATTTAGTTCTTACTTCTTTGATTCTTCCCCCTTTCGAACCTGCAGCCTCCTGTTCTTTAAAATTGCTATCATGGAAGACTCTCTTTCTGGTAGCTATTACTTCAGCTAGAAGAGTTTCAGAACTTCATGCACTCAGCTGTCGACCTCCTTATCTATTGTTCCATAAGGACAGGGTATCCTTACGAACCAACCCGTCCTTTTTGCCTAAGGTAGTCTCGACGTCAAACCTAAATCAAAGCATTGACCTCCCTGTCTTTTTCCAGAATATTCCAATAGGTCTGAACAAAAATTACACTGGCTAGATGTTCATCGTCAGTTGAGGTACTATTTGGATAGAACAAAACAATTCAGAAAATCTGACCAGCTGTTTGTCTCCTATGCAGAAGGCAGAAAGGGACTTTCAGTTTCAAAGGTATCATTATCTAGATGGCTAACATCTCTGATTTCCCTTGTTTATGAAATTAGACACCAAAAGCTGCCTAATAAACCTAAGGCCCATTCCACCAGAGCTTTGGCTACTTCTTTAGCCTTCCAAGACAGACTGCCTATTGACACCATTTGTGCAGCGGCTACTTGGGCTACTCCTCACACTTTCATTTCTCATTATAAGTTGGATTTAGCTTCTAGGCATAGAGCTAACTTTGGTTCCACTGTTCTCAGGAGTCTGTTCCGTTAGGCCACCGGGACAAGGTGCTAGGGACGGTCCCATCCAGCAAGAATGAAGGCGAGATAGACAACTTAACATATAGAAGTTATGTTCTTACCATAACGTTCCATGTTAGTTGTCTTCTTCTCGCCGCCTTCTTGCGTCCCGCCCTCCTTCCCCCTGGCCTGGACAGACCTAGAGGAGTTGTGATTGTGACCTCTCTTTCTACCACCTCTTTTATTAGGCATATGCTGTTGTGCATATTTCCTGGATGAGGATATAGGTCACCCTTCTTTCTCCCTGGTTTTAGAGGTGGACTTTGTTTATAGTTATTCTGATACTATTATAAGCTGGGGTTAGCTTACAAACGAGATCTGAGGTAACTCACGCCTAGCATTGTGGGATATAAGGGGAGCCTCGAGCCGGTGGAACCAACTCTCGAGCTTTTAGAGTGGCCGAGTCGGAGCCGAGGTCGGAGCCGAGGTCGGCTCCGAACCCATCCAGCAAGAAGAAGGCGAGAAGAAGACAACTAACATGGAACGTTATGGTAAGAACATAACTTCTATTTCTTTTCCTTTCCCTAACCCAAAGTTGGTCATCTAAGTGAGTTTTTTGCAAGAAAGTTATATCAGCCTTAGTTTGGTATGTGAGGTGTATGATTAAATTTATTTTCTTTTTATCTACCATCCCTTTAACATTCCAAGAGTCTATGGTTATCATTTTTTATTAATATTGTTGACGTTTCTCATTAGTTGATACACAAAAATACAGTTATAAACTTTTTCTGTCAGTGTATTTATCTTAAGAATAAATGTTGTGACTTCTATACTCCTAAACTCTAAATAGGTGCCTAACCACCCATCCCTCTGTATTTGTAAATGTATATGAGTTAAGAAACTAAAATAAACTATTATTTTTAACAACAAGGAGTAGATATATATCAGAGGGATGTCAGTAATACCCATACTGTTCCAAATGCGAACAGTCATCAACTAACAGACTGTGCCCATCCCTCTCCTTTTATTATTTATATACTGAATATTCATTTTCATACTTAAAATATTATATTAATTGTACCCTTAGATATTATATAGAGAGAAAAGGAAAAGTAGCGTTTATAAAAAGTTTTGTAGTAACAGCAACATATAATTCTTAACATGTCAAGAGTTATTAAAGAGTTAACAAAACAATATTTTCAAAAACCAAGTACAATATATGTATATTTAAAGAAGGCATCATTTTAAAAATTCAACATTTGCATTATTCTTGCTAACAGCAACTAACTGTGGTTCTTTAAAATGTATTGGAAACCATACAAGCAATCATTGTGAATTCATATTATTATTTAACCAGTGCCATCTACTGGACAAACAGTGGGGAAAAAAAGGAAAATGTTTTTGTACCTTGCTCATAGACACCTTTAAAGGTAACTCAGTGGTTATGCCAGTAGAATAATAATTATACATTTTAAACATTTAAAGAAGGCAGCACTTTAAAATTCAACAACATTTGCCTTATTCTTACTAACAGCAACTAACTGTGGTTCTTTAAAATGTATTGGAACTTCATTTAACATTGCACTGGCAAAAGCCATATAGATCCATCATTGTGTACTCATATATTAATAATTAACCAGTGCCATCTACTTGAATAAACAGAGAGAAAAGAAAAAAATGTTTTTATACCTTGTTAATAGACACATTTAAAAGTAACTCAATGGTTGTGTCAGCAGAATAATGATTATACATTTTAAACATTTAAAGAAGGCAGCACTTTAAAATTCAAGAACATTTGCCTTATTCTTGCTAACAGCAACTAACTGTGGTTCTTTAAATGTATTTGAATCTTCATTTAACACTGCACTGTCAAAAGTCATATAAACACATCATTGTGAACTCATGTGTTAATAATTAACCAGTGCCATCAGGAGTGGCCCTAGGTCAGCTGGTGCCCTAGGCAAAAGGGCTCCACGGCACCCCCCACCACACTACCTGGTGCCCCCATCCTGGTCTATCTACACCAAATAAATACTGGAAAAGCTCCCCTGCTAGACTGGTGCCCTAGGCGACCGCCTAGTTGGCCTATGCCTAAGGCCGGCTACCATCAACTGTACAAACAAAGAGGAAGAAGAAAAAAAAAAGGAGAAATGTTTTTGTACCTTGCTCATAGACGTACTTAAAAGCAACTCAATGATTATGCCAGTAGAATAATGAGTATACATTTTAACTGAAACTACTTATGTCTAATATTTACACTACTTAAACTATTATATCAAAGGTTATATCCCATTTTTTAAATGTAATTTAACACTTCTTTTTTGTAAGCTGTAAATGCACTTTAAAGTCATTTCTCTATGCAGACAGTGTTAGGTAGCTTTGTAACTTTTAAATGTAAAGGCAGTTACTAAAAGACAGTACCTTAAGTATTACAGTGTAGCAAAGAGGTTATCTTTACAGGCAAGTAAGCAGAGTTATTTAGAACACATTCCACATCCATTTGTTTAAAATTTCCCATAAGAGTGGTATATTATTCTGCCCTGTAGTTCCTTGGAGCTGTAGCACTTGTTTAGCCTTCCAAATGTTTTTTTTTTTGGATCAAAAGATATGAAAAGAGTTGTCTCAGGCAGGATTTACTTCGAAGAGACGCAGAAAGGTGAATTTTGCCTGGTCAGGTGTTTCCAAGGATATTTTTTGTGTTTGTAATAAAATGTTAAAGTTGCAGGATATCTCATTTGGAAACTAATCTTATTTTCAATGAGGTAATTGCAGTATTTGCTGAGTTTCTGTCGATTTTGTTTAATTTGTAAAGGAAGATTTTGAGTAATCATAATTTTATGAGCTCTCCATGTAACATTCTTTTTAATCTTATAAGCTGACAGTATCTGCTGAACATGTGCTGAATTAAGCAGTCTGATATAGATTTGTCTAGGAAGATCACTTGTTTGTATATGCTTTATAGCTCTGTGAGCTCTTTCGATCACTATCTCATCCAAGAGATTTTTATTAGCCAGAAGAGAGCTTAGTATTTCTTTTATTATTGGAATAAGTTGTGAATTATCAAAGCTCTCTGGAATACCTCTTATGATAAAATTATTTCTCCAGCTTCTAGCTTCCAAGTGTAACATTTTTTGCTGTAATTCTTTAATTATGGTGTCATTGGTTTGTGCTTTTTGTTGGAGTTCATTTATTTTTAGCTCATTGTCCATAATTTTAGCTTCATTTTGTTTAAGCCTAAGCACAATTTGGTCCAGAGTAGAGCCAAATGTAGTTAGCTTATGAGAGAAACCCTGCACTTCTGTTTGTAAAGCAGTTTTCAGATTCTCCAGTGTTAAAGGTTGTTCCTGTTTTAATCTTTGAGACATTTTATCAGCTTTTTGTTGTTGCTTGTTAATTTTTTGCCTTTTAGAAGTGGTTTCTTTCTCCGGAGTAGTAATTGCAGATAGTTTGTTTTTTGTGATTACAGTTTCCGTCCAATCCGGCTGATTCTCCATTAATCTTGTATAGTTAGATTCCTAGTAGTAGTGCAGAATTTTAAATGATAAGTCTTGTTATGAAAGTTGTTTTTCTTGTTACTTTCCCCTTATTAGGCCTGTTAGTCTTGAAGAATCCACACCATGCGGTTCAGGGCTCTGTTTCCAACAAGTAATTATTTTTCCTTCAGAATGAGAGAATCTTTGAAAAATAAAGATGAAACAAGTAAGTACTCATATTTCTGCTTTAATTCATTGATGTTTGGTATACTTTTCCTAAGCGATGCACTGGTTTGAAGTCAGATTATAGTATAGGAATGCAGGAGCTGCACTGTCAGTGTGCTTACAGGCTTTCCACCATTTTGGAATCCTCTGCCACTTCATATCCTTCATAAAATGCATGCTAACAAAAATGTTGTTATTCTAGCTACTTTTTTAATATTATAAGAACAGTATTTAAAGTCTGTCCCTATTTTTGGGTCTTTGTCCACCTATTACGTTCAGCTTTGTCCAGATTTCTTGTGCTAAGAGATTGAGAGGTATGGCTCCATCAGAACCTGCTGTGCAGTTACGTGTTCAGGACTAAGTCTCTGCATTCCATTTAAAATGTAGACTGCATTTATAACTAGTGTCCATATTATCAAGAAATACCCACACTTGCATTTTAAAGTATGCATAAAGAAAATGGGGACTTCTGGTTTTGTATTTTGTCACTGTTAAGTGCATAAGACCTAGAAATAAGTCTTTGGTTTCAAGACAATGTAGGCACAATATAGCAGTTAACTGGCTGCTTGGTGTCACACAGCACCAAAATGGAGGTTACAGAGATCATATCCAAGCATCTTCTACCAAGAAGAGCATGATTCTCTTCATTGTGCGTATCCACTAGTGCATAATGTTTCCCATGATGCTAAAGTAAGATGGTGAGAATTCTGCTGTAGACAATGTCTTCCATTAGCCTAACTCCCTGGCATCAATATTCCACTACAGACAGTGACACACATACCCTCACTCCATCCAAAAGGAGTACAGCTAAGGGTTTTGGAATCAATTACAGGCTTAAAGAAAAACTAGCCAAGCAGGCTTTCTAGAAACACTTACTGCTTGAGGCTCCATCTTAATTATCTACTTTCACTTGAAACTGTAGCGTCATTCCTCAGAAACAAACCACTAAATGTTACACTGCATTTCTGTACAGCTCTTTGATTACAGTGAAACCTAGAGATAGTTCAAAAATGCTTTTGACTTGGTTAAATATGTGGCGTAGGAGGGGGAGCCCTGACTATAGCCAAGGTTACCTGTTTGATAAGAGACCCAAGTACAGGTTGAACCAGACAGAAGGAGATAGGATTGATGAGGAAAATCCTGCTCTCATCATCTTGTGGAACTGGAGTAGGGTGCTGATCTTGGGATGTAGATTCCAGCAGTGTATCTATAATAGAATGTGGAACTACCTGGATGCATCTTACCTGCAGGGGAGGTGAGCTTTTGAGAGGTCACGTGACATCCATGAATGAGTGAGTGATGTATTCATGCCATACCCTTTATACACCTACTTCTTGGCCATCTAAGAGAAGATAGGGCTTAACAGAAAGAAGTCGTCTGATGCCACCTGGATGATAGCTGTACCGCAGTGGGTATTTAGTTATGAGAAAACATATGGGCACAAGCATTATGACAGACCAGATGATCAGCAAATAAAGAGGTCAGAAATAAAGCAAATTAAATCTCTACACCTAATCATTTTGACCTTGTATTTTCAGCCTGATATTGTGGGGCACTATCTCAGGTACTCTATAAATTTAATTGCACATTTTTGTCTAAAATGATACTTTTTTTGTAGGGTCAAGAAATTACTCTTTGAATATCATTTAAACATTTTACTAGTATAGTTTACGAGAAAGTTGTGCAAAATAATTATGTTCACAGTGGGAGAGATACATATAGGTCTCTGTTAATGGTCCTGAAGTTTTCAATTTCAGAGTGTCTGACCCAAAGCAAAAATTTAGACCTTTCTTTGGATAAATCATGAATATTGCATCAATCGTAATTAAATCTAGGCAAAAATACAGTCTCACTTGAAACATGTTAATAGGGGCTTAGTTTTCTCCCCAAGGTATTTATGGTATTTAAATAAATAATGATAATGTACAGTGGACTTAGGTGTAGTGAAAAATATTATCAAAGGAAAGAAAAAGCCTGAACAGGCAGAGGATAAAAATTGTGCTAGACATGTTAAAAAAAATGATGAGTTCCTTACAACAGGTTTCTAAAGAGATTAGAGGTTTGCAAACGTAGAACAGAAGTAACATCAGTAGTGGAAATAGTACAAATCTACAGCAAAAGTTAAGAAGTCATTTATAAGCAAAGTAGAGATGTGAAAGAATCAATTTAACAAACATAAAAGGTGCAATGTGGAATTTCTGAAAATAGGAGCAGATATACTCGTTCCAGGTAGCAGGAATCCTATAAACTAATAAAGAAAACAAGTTACAAAGTTATAGGTAATGTGCAAAAAGTACATCTAATCTGTTGAAGAACGTTCTACAATGCAGTATTAATGTACAAATATCGCCTGGTAAAAGCAATTCTGCTGCTTCATGGCAACATAGGTGAGTTGCCATGAAACATGGACTGAAAAAGAAAAAAGCAGAAAGATACCATTTTTATACACCTTCTAGACTTTGTTTTGCTGTTTAGCGAGTGAAAAATATATAAAAAAAGTCAAAAAGCAAAAATAACTGCAGAAGCAGTTAAGGACTTGCCATTTTATTTTCCTGTTGCTAAGTGCAGCTTAAAAAGCCACATTTAGTGAGGTAGAAAGAAATAAAAGATGTTATGTAATCTATATGTGTTATGGCTGCAGTCAAGTAATTTTAAAATGGTTGAGGGATGCAGCCAGTTCTTAAATTTAGCAGTTCTTTGGATGGGTTTCTGTATGTATGTATGCATGTGAGACAGGGAGGGAGCAAGGTAGAGGGAGAGTTAGCCATACCTCACAACTTCTTTGCTCAAGAACTCCAGACAGAAGTGGAATAAAAGGTTTTCCATCAACAAGCTGTATCTGAACAATAAGAGGTATGAAACAAATTCATGTCTGGCTTTACTGGCAGACTGTAATCTTCACTGAATTATCAGAAAAAAAGGGACAGAGCAAGAACATGAAGCAAAATTAAATACATTCTTCAAAATCAGGGACAGTTGACAAGAAAAGCAGCAGAAAAAGGCCTAGTGGACCCACTTTATTTAATCTTTAATGCCATCAGAGAGGAAAAACTTCTGACAGCATTGCTCAAATGATGTGATTTGTTTTCATTACCCCTGATATAATTATGTAAACCATAAACAGTAAAAAAAAAATCTTCTGAAATAAAAAATGAGCTGGAGATGAGATTTCAGTCATGCAGAATTCTTTTGACCATTTCAAATATG
Organism: Protopterus annectens; assembly: GCF_019279795.1. Lineage (NCBI taxonomy): Eukaryota > Metazoa > Chordata > Ceratodontiformes > Protopteridae > Protopterus > Protopterus annectens. The sequence continues at coordinate 707,858,165 of NC_056750.1, read as the reverse complement.
CACCCCTGCTATTGTGAACACATTCTTTATAACCAATCCTTTCAAAATCAAATGTACAATATTTTCCAAGCTCATCTTGGAAATTCCCAGGCATGTAGTATTGCATCACTTGGTTTCTTCTCCACTTGAAATGGCATGTGTTTATCACATACTTTCATTCTATTCATTTAGCCTTGACCACCAGAGCATCTTCCTAGCTAGTGCTTTCATTTTCACATTTATAAGGTGACAGTTTTTCTCGTCTTCCATATAACAGTTACTGAAGTTCCCCACAGAGCACAACCTTTTTTCCCTATAAGTTCAAGTCTTTGATTATAGAGTATTTTCAAACTCTCATATATTTTTGATGGCCAGTCCTCTATTACAAATGTAATACTCGTGACAGTTTTTGGAAATTTGTAGTTATATATACTATTAAAAAAAAGGCTTTTTAATATGAATACCTTGGAAATGTTGCTTAACAAAAGAATTCACAAACATTGCGATTCCTCCAGCAGCATTATCCAAAATATCAGATAGCAGTATTCGAGTCCATCAGGGACTCTTAGAAATTCTGTGCTCTGTTTATAGTCCTAGTTTGACAGTGTTATAGCCCAACTCTGAATTTTAGCTGCTGCCATTGTAGGTAAACTCTTCCTCTCTCCAGATAGTGTTATTAATGGTTTATGTTCAGTATCCAAGCTGTATTTTCTACTACAGAAGTACTAGTGGAATTTTCTCCCAGCAAAAAGTCAAACCAAATGCTTGTTTCTTGATTTGAGAATGCTTTTTTCTCAGCAGGAGAAAAGGTTCTTGATACATGTGCAAACTGGTCTTTCATCTCCTGAAGGCATATGTTGACTCAATAATTTTTTTTTTATTTCTGTTTTTACAGTAATCCTCAGCTGATTATTAACCCTCTCTCTCTCTCTCTCTCTTTAATTTGCAAGAGCCCTACAGCCCATTTTTTTCCTCCAGACAAGCTGCAAGTTACAGACGTAATGCTGTCTGCAGTTGTGGGGAATTTTCCTTTAGCCAAGTCCACTGTGCTTGTCCACAGAGTCACTAAACATACAATGGGTGTAAGCAGTTGGCATGTCCTTCACCTTCACAAGAAGTGTAGCACAAGTGGCCCTGCCCTCGTGAATGGCTAGAATCTGTGCTGAGTTTTAGTCTCCCTGAGGCTTCATCGTATCCTGGACATGCAGTCTCTAGCTGTTCCCTTCCCATAAAGGCAGGTGAATAGGTTTTCCCTTACAGTTCTTCTCTCTCACTCTTGATAGCTCCTTCAGCAGCTGAGTTCCTAGTCAAGCTTAGGTTATCTAGGTTGCAGACAGGGCTTTCCCACTATGGCAATGGCATTCATGCATCCATACCATTTGTTGAGACAAATCAAGCAGGTGATGCATAGTTTACCTACATATTATCATAAGTGAGGATTTCTTTACATTTTCTGAATGCAGTTGATTCAGATTGCTTTCATTGTCAAGGCATATCTTTCAGTACTTTGTAAAGCATTACTAACAATGTCCTTTCTGATCAGTCAAAAAGCAGTTCCTTATACTATTCTGGCATGTCCAAAAGTCAGTTTCAGGGTTACTCTCCAGTCCAGCTAGTGAATCTGGGAATCTTGAGGCAATGTTACAATTGCCTTATGTACACAGACTACCCTCTCCTCCTCCCAACAAGCTCAAATATATGTGAGAGATGCAACTATACAGCCAAACTGGAGGCTGAGCTCTCTCAACCCAGTACTGGCACAGTCAGTCAGGAGGAGAAGATAACCACAAACACCACTAATCCAGTCTCACATAGAGCTATCGCAACAGCAAACCAAACACATAAACACTCAAAAACATACCTGGAGGCTCTAAAGAGACCTCCAAAGCAGACATCCAAGCAACTGCTACCCCACAACAATACCCACATATCACATATTTCACAAAGTCAGTGTGCCACACAGTCACAGCCCTTAAGGCTAAACAACACACCTAATACACTTGTAATAGGTGACTCCATTGTCAGACACACTGATGTCCCACTCACCAGACTGAACAAGGGGAAGGTCACTGTAAACTGCCTGTCAGGTGCCAGGATCCGCAACATAACACAAGCACTCAGGTCACTCCAAAGCAAGTACAAGAATGATGCCACAGTATAAAGACAAAATGATCAATTTTAACAATTGGCTAAAGTATTGGTGTCATTCAAAAGGGGATCCAGTGTCTGTCAGCCTGGGATGACATGCTGGACAAGCCACATTGCTTCGCTAGAAATGGCTTGCACCTGTCACCCCTGGGCTTTTGAATACTGGCTAAGGCTCTTGCCACCCCCATACTGCCTTTTTTAGGCAAGACTCAAAAGACAAACCCACCTCCATAGACAGCACAAGAAAAAAAAAACTAAGGGTAATGCTGCTCAATGCCAGAAGTCTAAACCTCAAGATGCACGCACTCGAGGCTCTCCTCAGTATGGAGAATATCGATATCTGTGCAGTAACAGAAACCTGGTTCAAGGCTCCCGAGAGCACCCTAGCACTACCAGGTTATACCTCATACCATGCTTTTCGGCCCCAAAACTCGGACCGAATCACAAAAGGAGGGGGAGTATCCATATTCATCAAAGATACCCACACCTCCAGGTTAGTGGCACTGCACGAATCATCGGAGACCATCCATGTGCAACTAATAGTGGGCAGAACTGCCTTTCAGTTTGTAGCCTGCTACAGACCACCCTCCCAAACTCAGGAACCCCACTCAGCTTTCTTGAGAACACTGGAGAATATGAAGGTCTCTCCAAACACCATAATATTGGGTGACTTCAACTATCCAAACATTGACTGGGAAAACTACTCAAGCCCCAACACCCTCACCCAACGGCTCCTAGAATTTATAAACTCAAATGCTATGGAACAACTGGTCACCACAAGAGGGGACAACATATTGGACCTGGTCATCACCAACATGGGGACTCTATGTTCCACACCAGAGGTAAACCCCTCATTGGTAAGATCAGACCATAAATTAATCTCACTGGACATCCATATTCCGTCCCCATCCCCAGCCAAGGAAACCACGGTGAAAACTTTCTCAAAAGCAAACTTCACACTTCTCAAAACTGAGGTGGAATCCTTCAAAGCCCCCGGGCCAGTGGAAAATACTGCCCAAACAGCAGAATCCTTTACAAATGCATTCTATGGACACCTACAAGAATGCATGGATCATGCTATCCCATATAAAACCAAGACTCACTCCTCCAAAGGCAGGAGACCTGTCTGGTGGACCCCGGCCATAAATAAGCTATACAACAGAAGGAGGAAGCTACTACATGACGAATCAAAATCCCAAAAAGGGAAGGCATCTCTGATCAGTACTAGCAAGAAACTACAATCCCTCATAAAATCATCTAAGGCCAGCTTCGAAAGAAAAATTGCACAAGATGCTAAAGATAATCACAAGGCCTTCTTTAGTTATGTCAGGAATCTGGGTGACAACTCCCAGATATGCTCTGAGTTAGTGCAAAATGACAAAAAATACACTTAACCCACAGACATTGCCAACATCCTGGCAGACAGGTTCAGTGCAGACTTCTCCCCCCTTCCCCCCCAAAAGAGCAAATGTCTGTCCCAACAGAATGTAACCTCTCTGACATCACAGATGCACAGGTGAAAGCTGCCCTCTCCAAAGCAAAAAACAAAGCATCAATGGGACCGGACGGTGTCCCGGGCTGCGTCTTACACGAGCTCCAAGAAGAACTGAACCCTCACATAAAGTCACTGTTCAATCTCAGCCTTTACTACAGGATATGTACCCAAGGAATGGTGTACAGCAACAGTGGTCCCACTCCACAAAGGTGGTGCCACAACAAACCCTGGAAACTATCGCCCTATAAGCCTGACTAGTCTGGTCTGCAAAGCTATGGAGCGTATCATCATGGAACTCATAAACAAAGACATTGGGAACCTCCAAACACTGGATCCTACCCAATTCAGCTTTGTTAAGGGCAGATCTTTTCTCTTAAACCTAGTTGACTTCTTTGAAACAGTTACCAAGGCCATAGATGAAGGGAAGGTAGTCCACACAGCCTACCTGGACCTCGCAAAAGCCTTCGACACAATACCTCACTCAGGCATCATAAATAAGCTCATCAGCTTAAATATCAACCCCTATGTCACAAGATGGGTTGCAAACTGGCTCAGGGATAGAACCCACATGGTCAGAATTGCAGGTGCCATGTCAGACTCTAAACCACTTAAAAGTGGCGTCCCACAAGGCTCAGTCCTGGGACCTTTTTTGTTTGGTATATACTTCTCTGAGGTACAGGCTAACACGGGAGGACTATGGCTGACCAAGTTCGCAGATGACTGCAAACTAGGAGCCATAATCGACTCTCCGGCTGACACAAGCAACCTCCTAAAGGGTCTCACAGAGATGGATACCTGGTGCCAGAGCCATGGCCTCAAGCTAAATGCCAAAAAGTGCATAGTCATCCCCTTTGGGAAAAACAAAGTGCCCACAAATTACCACATAGGTGGTAATCCATTAAGTACGGAAGAAGCAATTAGGGATTTGGGGACCCAAGTAGATTAATCTCTCCTTTGACAATCACGTTGCCAAAGTGGTTAGAAAGACTTTCTATATAGCCCACCTTATCATGAAAGGGTTCACATCTAGATCAAGAGAGGTCATTGTGCCCCCTCTACTCATCACTCATCAGGCCCATAATTGAATACAATGCCCCATTTGGGATGTACCTTACCCGACACCTGCAGCAACCGGAGAAACCCCAAAAGTACCTCACCAAGAGGATCAAGGGCCTCAAACACATGCCCTATGCAGTTCGGCTAAAGAAACTCCAGCTCTGCTCAGTTGCTTACTGCCTACTCAGAGGCGATCTATGCCTGACATATAAGGCCATTTCCAACCCAGAACTGATGGACATGCTCCACCTCAGGAAGTCCAGATCTCTTAGAGCTACATGCTGCAGGGATTTAAACCTCAGCACAGCAATAAATAGGACATGCTGGAGGGACAGATTCATATCCCAGAGGCTCCCCTCCCTCTGGAACAAAATCCCAATCCATGTTAGGCAGAGCCCCTCACTGACCCTCTTCAAGAGAAATCTTGACGAGTGGATGGGAGATCATAAGTTTACCCCTGGGATCTCTTCTATGTCCCTGCTAGACAGAGGCACAGTAAACTAACCTTAAAAGGGCTATCTTCTGTGACCTACTATACAGAGGCACAGTAAACTAATCTAAAAGGAGGCGAAAGCCAAACACACTCTGGCTAGGCTTATAAATGCCCTAGGGCAGATAGCCTAGTATCAACCTATGAATGTGCCTTGTTTTGACATGAACTTTCCATAATAAATATAAAAAAGAAAAAGAGTACCTGCAACTTTTCACACATATTTGGGGGAGATGTCTCTTTCCTGTCCAGCACATACCCTAGATAAACAGTCTGCTATTTACCAAACTCCCAATTTGATTCTTTAACTGATTGCCCATAGTCTTGAAACATCTCCTTTACTGTATATGCTGACAGCCTGACTTTATAGAACATAGATGACACACCTTGATTTCACCTTAAATGGTGACTTTAACACCACAAGGTATTTCCATTTCTTCTCAAAGCACCTCCTCATGCAATTCAAGCATTTATTGCACTGATTTAACATCAAGTGACGCACACTGGCTTACAGATTTAATTTGTTTGCAGCCATTTCCTTTCACACAAAGCTGTTTCTTTACCGGTCTTCACATCATCACAAGTAAATGCAGACTACTTTTTGTTTTCATAGCATACTATAAAGATTGCTTCATACAGCACTGCCAACCTCTAACCTAGACATGTTTTAAGCCTCAGTATAGAATTAAGTATTGTTTATGGAATGATGCATAAAACATTTTTTCATGTAAATTATATAATGTGGCACCTGAAACATAAAGTATGCTGTGCTGTTCGCGTGTAATCTCCTTGTGATATGTAATAAGTGGAGAGACAAAAAAAATTTTGCTTTTTTGCATAGTTATAAACAATGGTAATTCAGTATTGTTTTAACACATTTTGATTGTCTTTACACACACACACACACACACACACACACACACACATATATATATATATATATATATATATATATATATATATATATACACGCACACATATATACACATGTACATATATATGTGTATATATATATATATATATATATATATATAAAAAGAGAGAGAGAATGTTTTCTGGAATTATTGCTATTTTTACTCTTTTCTTACAAGTGTTCTTTCCTTAAGGCATGCTCATTTTATATATCTCACTTTTCCACTACAGTATTAGTTAGCGTCTTTATTATTCAAACCTTTGGAGAATTCCTTTTTAGTGCTACACTAATATGTTTTTATATACCTAGATTTTGCCTTGTGCTTCTGTACCTGTTGTGTTGTCTGTGATCTCTGTGCTTCAAGTGGTTACCTTTTGAAACATTAAATTTGATTCAAAAAAAAGTATTTTCTTCTGACAAGCTTCATTGTGCATGCCACTCATTAATCTATTTCTACTTCATCAAAACTTGAACCAAATTCACAGATCACTGCACACTGTTTCAGTTCAGCAACATATGCATCACCTTCTCATTGCACCTATGGTAGCATTTTGTTGTAGATCTGTTCTGCTGATTGTTTCTCTACTTGCTTTTGTTTTGTTTAACAACTATTTATAGAATAGCCTAATGGTTCCTTTTGTTCTTTGTGGCTTGTTCTAAATATGCACTCAGGGTATTGCTGCGGATACATTTTAAATCTAGAGAGAACTTTTTCTGAGTATCTCTTTACCAAGAAAGTACAAAAAATATATTGCACGTGTTTGTCTTTTCTAATAGCTCTGTTGCTGGAACTGTTTTTAAGCATTTTACCGTAAGTGCATTATTTTGTTCTTAACCCAACTTTGACAGCAAAAATTTCCCATATTTTACCTTGGTCTTGTTGTGACTTTAAAGCCAGTATCTCTTTTTTGTGTGCCCCTAATGCTAGTTTAACCCAACATTCCCTCCCTCTATTCTTTCATTGCTGTTGTCTGTAAGCATAGGATTGTCAGCTGTGTAGTCAATCTGTTTAAGCTATTTAAACGCTTTCACCCCCCCCCCCCCACACACACACACTGTATTCCATAGATCCAGAATACTGAGCAGTCTCCCAGCTCAGCTAGTGTTGCTGTTGAGTTGACTGTCCTTACTATAAATTGTCTTTGGAAACTCCTTCCGCTCTCCTCTCATCTGCTTAATACAAGTGAGCACTAAAAGATCAGACTGGGAAATTAATCCCATTAGTCTGGCAAAGTTCAAGTTACCTTTCTTTCTTCTCTTAATAGACAATGCATTACCTAGAAAATGTAACTCCTTTTTTAGATCTGGGAAAATACAGTCATTCAGTGGATGGGCTTCTGATTATTTTTTGTATTCTGTGTAATATCTGAGACAAAACAGGGATTCAGTGAGCAGCCTTCTGAATATTAGTTGTATTCTGCCGTAATTACATACACCCCTCTGCTGCATCTATATTACTTGTCTAAACACCTGTGTAGTGGGGAAGGTCAGATTGCTAGTTTCACTTCTGTTGCTAGCCTTTTAGCATTAGGTCTTCTAAGACAATGTACTAACTTCCTTATGCTCACATATAGTGAACTTTTTGTCAACACTAATAATTCCATCTGTGAGAGGTATAAATACCTAATTAATCTGGAAGCTTCCTTTTCACCTAAAAACTTACCCTGTAAGTAGGGTGAGCCTGGGTCACTTGAGCTTATTGGACCTAATAGGGCCCCTCTTCTGGCTGTCATAGTGTTATGTCTTATGTAGCCCATGAGACTTACCTGAAAGACACTTCAGAGAATTGCAAGACGTTTTCCTACTTGTAGTCTTGCTTATACAGTCGCTACAAGTCATATTAATGGAGTGGACTTCAATTTCCTGTCAAGCACTGAACTAGTGGTTAGTCTAGTATTATTAATACTACAATTTCACAGCACTTGTTTGACTCTAAAAGTGTTTGTTACTCATGCTTCTGTAGTACTCAGTTGCTGTTTGTTAGTACTCATTGGGCTTTACAACCCAAAACTGAGGTCAGATTAATCATTTGGTTTTGTAAGTAATTTCAGTTACTGTTGAAGAAGAAGAATAAGACCAGCTTTAATTTGATGATTGACAGTGATACTGTTTTCTTTTGCTACTCCTGCTGACATTGAGTGTAAGATTGGTTCCTAATAGGTTCCTAGGTAAGTACTAGGCTACCTGCCCCTGTGGGCCATTTTTAGCCTAGCCAATTTCCCTTCTGTGCTCAAAATAACCTATACCATTTGGTTATAGATTGGCCTTGTGCATCCCATGGTCAGTAATTAAATCTTAACCCTAATGAGAATAACTGGGAATCATACCATAGATAATCTGAGGTAACCCATGTATGGGATAATATATTTAGGAGCTTCATCTGTCCTTTAGTAGTACAGAGGGCAGTCCTGGGGTAAATTTTCTGTTTCCCATCCATAGATCTAAGTTGTGCTTGAAAAATGGGCAGGAATGAACTTTGTTTTATGTGGATGGAGAGTCTGTTCCGAAGCAGCAGTATCCTCTGCGAAATATACCTGTCCCTCCAAACCATTCTATTGATGTTGCAGAAGAAGTTTAGATCCATAAAATGAGTATCTTTGATGCCATTTGACTTGCTGATATGCAGTAAATCCATCAGTAATGGATCAGAGAATGCCTTGTATACCAGACACAGGTCACCTCTTAGTCTGCAATTGTGAGTGTAGTGACGGGGCTCTGAGTCTGTCTCTGTGTAGGACATGTTGTTTAAGCCTTTTATCCTTTTAATAAGGTATCTCTGTGGGTGTTCCAGTTGTTTCATGTGTCTGGATAGATACATGCCAAAGGGAGCATTATATTCAGTGACTGGGCCTAATAAGGGCTGAGTAAAGGAGAACAGTGACATCCCTAGATCTCAACACAATCACTTTGTTTGTAAGCTGTACAATACAGAAGGGCTTTTTTGCAACAATAGATGCATGTTGGTCAAAAGTTACTATGTCCTTCCATATCACTGTTGCAGTATTCTTTACAATAGGAATAGCCCAACGTCCGGCCAGTATACCAAAGCCTTTTGGTTGTAAAGAGTACTCTATATATCACACATATACTCCCAGTTGCATGGTATAGGGCATAAAGGTGACATCCAGGCATACCATCCTCAGAACTGAAAAAGCCCCAATCCAAACACCATCTTTAATTGTCTGAACGCCTGTTCATCCGCCTGTTCATCTGCTGGTCTTAGATAAGTGCCCATTTGGGATTTTTGATTTTATTTCTTACCTTTGCCTTGTTATCTGGTTGTTTGGTTTCATGTCATCCAGAAAGGGGAAATGGCAGTGCAGGAGACAGATTCTCCATAAAGACCATCATGAGCAATGTTTGTTCTGTTTTGGTGCTTCTCATGACCATATGTTTTGCAAGATTTGTCCATAAGACATTAAGGAGTCAGCTTTCTTCCCTAGTGATTTATCTTGAAAACCAATGACTTGCACTGTTGGCTAAGGATAGCATGGCAGGACCTTTCCAGCCCAAGTGCCAGCCATCTCTGAAGAAAAAGGCCAAGATGGGTTAGGTCTGATTCTTCAGCTTTACCACCTCCACCAGATATCTCACTTGAGGCTGGCGAAAGCCTGGAGGAATGTCTGGTGTCTGTTTTGGATTCCTCTGGCATGACTGCTTCGGAGGCTGGCATGGACCAGAAGCCACGCATGTCCATGGAGATTTTGTGGATATCCACCTCTGATGAACAGAGGCTGGTTATTACCAAAGGGCCTAGGCGTGCTCCTCAAATTTTAGTTAGGGAAGAGGTCTCGACTACCATCATTGAGTGCTGTCATGAGTCAGAACCTCCAAAGTTTTCCAAGGCTGCCATCTCACTCAAAAAAAAGCAGAAGACTAAACATATTTCATCTGCTCTCAGAGATCATCCTCCGAGAGAATGCAAAAACTTCACTCAAGGCTTGTTTAATGCTCTTATGGCTCTCAGTCCTCCACCGGGTGTGACTGTTCTTGCTACCCCCTGGCCTTCTCCCCTCTTAAGAGGCCTAGGGAGCAGTATTCATCTGAGGAGCTAGATGGTGATTCTGATGAAGGATCTCTGACTTATTCCTCCCAGATTCCTTCACCACTTAACTATGGTTCTGAGGAAGAAGAGTCTTATCAGTCCTGACTCTCCTTTTGAGGAGATTTCATTTGGTGATACTGCTTCCAGAATGATGGAATTTTTGATATGAGATTGTGCTCAGGTGTCTGATGCTCAGACTTACTATGAGCTGCTGCAAATGGAGTCTCCTAGGCCCTCGGTTGTTCCTCTACTTCTTGGTGCTTTGCTGGATGCCTTTTCTACCACTTCTCAGGCCCCCGATTCCCAACCCCCACTTTCCAGAAAAACTGATAAGTTTATAAAGTGCCTGAGGACTGCAAGTTTCTTTATAACTGCCCTTCAGCTTCAGATGAGCCCTCCAGATTGTTACCTTCTACAAAAGTGTTGCCATCTGATAAGGATAACAGAACCATATAAAGACTGGATAAGAAGGTAAATTCTTCTGCCAACCTGGCATTTAGAGCTGATAAATATCAGACACACATGACTAGGTATGTTTTGAGTCTTCTGTCTCAGGCATGTCAGGCTATTTCTGATCTTCCTCATTCAGAGGGGAAGGCTTCTACCCTTGCCTTGCTTGGGACGTCCTCCCAAGTGGCTTGTCATTCCATTAAATGCAACTGTGATGCTTCATCTAGGACTGCTGCATTTGGGTCTGCTTTGAGGAGGTATTTCTGTCTCATACTTTAACCATTACCTGATGATCCATCCATCCATTCTCAACCCCTTTTCCCATTTTGTGCATGGGGTTGGGGTGTCACTTCAGCAGTAACAATAATCTCGAGCCAAGGTTTACACCGTGGGGTGGCTAGCCCTGCAGCTCTTACCTGATGATATCAAGGCTAAATTGATGGAAGCTCCTCTGGACAATAAGCATTTGTTTGGTACTGCTGCTGTGGAGTTTAAGTCCCTACAAAAAAAAAAGGCAAGGCCTTACATGAGTTGAAACATTTTTTTTTTCCCTGTGTCCAAGCTTCAGAGGAATTATCCTAATAAACCAGCCTTTGTTCGTAGACAGTTCCCCCAAAGGTAAAAAGGGTGGTAGAAGAGCTTCCCCTTCTAAGGCTACCTAAGTTCCTTCTACTCAGAAGACTCTTTTTCCTGACAAACCAGGTGTTGTCTGACTGTCTTGATGTCCTTCAAGAATGCAACTGCAGTCATAACATATGGGTTGTCCTACCTCAGGCAGCCCTCGGTCGGCCGAATTCCAAAGTCTGGGTCCGGCGTCGGCTGGTGTCACCTCCTCTCCGACGTCACAACGGCTGGAGTATAAAGGCATCGGCCGACGCCATCTTCTTCAGTCTTTCTTGCCATGCGGTGCCCAAAGCAGAAGCAGTTCGCAAGTGCCGGTCGGTCAGCTCCTGTGTTTTCAGTACCGAAGTCATCTAAAAGCTAAGTACCCCATTGGGGAACATTTTTTCTTGCCTCAGCCGATGTCAGAACAAATTGAGAAAGTTAATAATTGTTTGTCTAGTGGTAAACAAATACCTCATAAGGACTTCCATTCTTACTGTCTTCCTTGCCTGGGCCCAGACCACGACGTCTCGGCCTGTGCTACCTGTGCTTGCTTTAATAAGCGCACTCTCAGGCGCCGGGCAGAATTTGCTGAAGACTTTTTTGGCGAATCCTTCGCGTATATCATGCCGTTGGATCAACCGACAGCTCAATCTGCCAAAAAACGGAAGGACCAGGACCGGCATCCTCGGCCCGCGTCCTCTACCGATACTACTCCTAGACCCTCCGCTAGTGCTTCGGTCCCTGCGGAAGCGATAATTCAGCCGCTCCAGGCTGACGACACAGCGTTATCCAGTCCTTCGGTCCCGGAGACCTCTCTGGTGCCGGTTGTTGATTTTCCTCCGGATACCGAAGTTCATGATTTACCCGACACCATTCCGGTGGACAAGGTCATTCCTGCACGTGGGGCTGCTAGGCCTCCTGTATCTATGTCCATCAAGGCCTTTGCACGTGCTAAGGCCGCCAGCCAGGCCAAGGCCCATCCTAAACCTGCTGTCCAGGCCCCCTCTTCTGATAAACAGATAATGTCTCTTGCTGCAGACCTTATTTCCCTTATCAGGGGGTCTCAGCCTCACCCGGACAGGGGTTCTCAGCCTCCTGCAGAGAAAAGGTCTAGAACTGAGCAGACTGAGAACCTCTCTTCAGATGAGGCCTCTGGGGATTCTGAGCATTCAGATATTCAAGAAGAATCCTTCCAGGCCTATGAGGACTCTGATGCTGAGGAATCAATCCCCTCTGCCTCTCCTCCAGAGGATTTCTCTTTTGGTAAAGTCCTGCACTCTATGAGGGAACATTTCCAATGGCAGGGTCAGGAATTCTCTGATTCCAGGAAAAGGCTCCGTACCTTCCTAAAGCTTCCCCAGCACAGACCTTTAGCTATTCCTCCTGTGATGGATGTTTTGGATGATGTTTTCTCCGATTCCAGTGCTAACCCTGACTCCCCCCCCCCCCCCCCGCTCCTGTCAAGCCAGACAGATATTAGAGTCCCTGACACTCACAAACATCTCTTTAAGGCCCACACTGTGGATTTAGAAACTATTTCACAGGGTCCCAAGGGAGTGGCTACCTCCACTGCCAAAAATCCTTTGCCAGCGGATAGGGAAGCCAGGTCTATGGAGAGATGGGGTAAAAAAGTTTATACCTCTACCACCCTAGCAATGAGGTCTCTTAACTGCCTTTTTCATATGTTTCAGTATCAGGATTTTTTACTGGATGATTTACAGAAAAAGTTAGCCTCCCCTGAGCCTATTGACAGAAAGGCATTGCAGGATCACATACATAACACTCAGCAGGTTAACAATCATTTTCTTCAGTGTGGTTATGATGCATTGGAAGCTTCATGTAGGGCAGCTATGACTGGGGCTGTGATACGTAGACATGCTTGGTTAAAAGATCAGCCACTGCCAGACCATGTCAAAGTAAAGTTACTTGATGCACCTCTGGAAAAACAGAAGCTTTTTGGCGCTAATGCACAAGATGTGTTGAAGTCCATTGAGGAAAAAGCTAAGTCAGTACAGACAGTCAAGGATTTCCTCCAGGTTCAGCCACCCAGATTCAGTAGAAACTGGCCTTCAAAAAATTGGTCCTTCCCAGACACGGACAGGTTTCAAAGGGGAAAGAACAGGCATGGCCGAGGCCAATACCGAGGCTCCTACAGGGGACGCCAATGGCAACCTACAAATCAAAGAAGTGCTGCAGCCAGTCCAGCTGCACCACAAGGACAATCACAATGACTTGACTTTCATGCCGCCTACAAGGGCTCAGACAGAAGCACCCTTGGGCGGAAAATTATCCTTATTCTCAAAAAACTGGCATATTTTAACCAAGGACAGTTGGATTCTGGATTTAATAGACAAGGGTTACAGATTCCACTTCCATACTTTACCTACAAGACAAGGCATGCCAAACCTGCCACACCATCATAGGGCAGAGGCACTCATTCAAGTCTCAAAGCTATTAAGTATAAAAGCAATAGAAAAGGTACCTCCCCAGGAACAAGGCCAGGGATTCTATTCAAGACTGTTCCTTGTTCCAAGAAAGGAAAACAAATGGAGGCCTATACTGGACTTGTCTACTCTAAATACCTTTCTCATTGTGCCAAAGTTCAAAATGCTAACGTTACAGCAACTCCTTCCCATGCTGGGCAAGGGGTCTTGGCTGGTCACTCTGGACCTCAAGGAGGCATACCTGCATGTCCCAATCAGACAAAGCTGCAGAAGATACCTCAGATTTCTTGCAGGGACAGAGCACTATCAATTCTCAGCATTGCCGTTTGGCTTATCTACTGCGCCCAGAGTGTTCACGAAATGTCTGGCATCAGTAGTGGCACACTGCAGACTCCAGGGAATTCAAATATACCCCTACCTGGACGACTGCCTCATACCAGCAGACAACAGACAAACCTTAATAAAAAACTTGGACTATGTCATGCAATTACTACAGGCCTTGGGATACACAGTCAACATTCAAAAGTCAAGGCTACTGCCATCCCAGCAGATTATTTTTCTAGGAGCCAAACTGGACACACAAACACAAATGGCCTACCTCACAGAGGAAAAACAACAGTAGTTACCAGAGTACTTCAAAGGCCTAGCACAGCTCCCCCAGCTGACTGCAAGGAAACTCCTGCAGGCCCTGGGGTTCATGGCATCATGCATTCTCCTGATACCTTTGGCAAGACTTCATATGAGAAAGCTGCAATGGTACTTGAAAAGCTTATGGTCACAACACAGCCAAAGCCTAGAGGACGTAATCCCACTTATTCCATGTCTGCAAAAAGAATTCTTGTGGTGGGCTCAAGTCAATTAAACAAAGGCATGTCTTTCAACAAACCTCAAGCAGGTCAAATAATTACAACAGACGCCTCAGATCATGGATGGGGGGCGCACATGGAGGGCAGATGCGTTCAAGGTCAATGGACACCAAAGGAAAGACATCTGCACATAAACCAAAAAGAGATGCTGGCAGTGATACAGGCAATCGAGAGTTTCGGAAAATCACTGCAGCAAGGACATTTACTAATAAGGACAGACAACACCACTGTCATGTGGTATATAAACAAGCAGGGAGGGACTCATTCATACCCCCTCTGCAGACTAACAATGATTCTCTGGGAAAAAGCACTGAGTCGGAAGATACACCTGCAATCTCAGTTTGTGCCAGGCAAGGACAATGTACTGGCGGACAAGTTGAGCAGAAATTTCTTGGATCCACATGAATGGATGCTATATCCACACATGTTCTCACAAATAACAAAGACATGGGGGAGACCGGACATAGATCTATTTGCGTCCCACACGAATCATCACCTGGAAAAGTTCTGTACCAGGACCCACCATGCACTAGCCTGGGCAACGGATGCTCTCTACTTCAGCTGGAATTCCCTAAAAGTTTATGCATTTCCCCCTCTGCCACTGTTGACCAAGGTGATCCTGAAGATCAAAGTAGAACAACCAACGGGCATTTTGATAGCTCCAGACTGGCCAAAACAACACTGGTACCCATTGCTATTGAGCATAACTCGGACCAAACCATGGCCTCTGCCCCTATGGCCCCTGCTCCTAACACAACACAACTACAGGACTGTTCACCAAAACCTGAAAACATTACATCTGACAGCCTGGAGGTTACTTTAACTCCTTCCGCTTCCAATCTTTCCAAGGCAGTTCAGGACATCTTATTGGAAGCACGCAGACCATCCACCAGAAAAGTCTATTTAGCCAAGTGGAAGAGATTCAGCATCTGGGCTGCCAACAGGTCAGGATACAACAGTACCGAGTATACCTCAGATATTGGAATACTTGGCAGAAATGTTTCATTCTGGACTCTCATATTCTTCCATAAAGATTCATGCCTCAGCAATTTCAGCAAGATACAATTGTGATTCACCAGTGTTCTCACATCCTTTGCTAAGACAGTTCCTGGGAGGAATAAAGAATATCAAGCCTCCCAGAAAATAGCCTGTACCTGCATGGGACCTCAATTTTGTACTGGAAAAATTATCTCTGCCTCCCTTTGAGCCAGCAGCAACCTCGGAGATGCAATTTCTATCATGGAAAACAGTTTTTCTATTGGCAGTCACATCAGCAAGAAGAGTCTCGGAGATACAGGCACTCATGGCAGTACCTCCTTTCCTCATTTTCCATCAGGACAGAGTCTCTCTAAGAACAAATCCTTCTTTCATGCCAAAGGTGATTTCCAGGGTGTCTCTAAATCAAGCTATTCACCTTCCTACCTTCTTCCCCAATCCTCAAAATAGAGGGGAAAGACTGCTGCATACCTTGGACATACACAGGCAACTACGCTACTACTTGGACAGAACTAAGGCCACCAGAAAGTCTGACCAGTTGTTTGTAGCCTATGCTGCTGGAATACAAGGAAAAGCAATCTCCAAGCAAACAATTTCAAAATGGATTGGACACTGCATCAGATTCTGCTATTCTCACCATGGAAAGAGTGTGCCAGCCAATATTAGGCCACATTCCACCAGAGCTATAGCCACATCCACAGCTTTCCTAAGAGGCGTGGCTACAAAGAACATTCTAGAGGCTGCTACATGGAGCTCCATGCATACATTTACCAAACACTACAACCTGCCTTTATACTCCAGATCCAGAGCAGGCTTTGCTTCGGCAGTCCTGCAGGGCATTTTAGCTACACCATCCTTTTCTTAGCTCCTTCCACCCCCAGCCTGGCTATGGTATTCAACCCATATGTTATGACTGCAGTTGCATTCTTGAAGGACATAGTACAGTTTTGTACCTACCATAAATGTAGATGTCCGATAGATATGCAACTGCAGTCGGATTTTCCCTCCCTCCTTCCCCTCTTTTCCTTCATTTGGGTCCATTCCCCCTGTTCCCTTTAGCTGGGGGTATCTCCTATGGTGTATCTGTTTATTACTGTTGTGCATGTCTGGAATTGTTTATCCATTCACCAAATTTAGCCTTCCTAGGAGGGCACCTGGCATCTGGGGCAAGAAACACTGAAGAAGATGGCGTCGGCCGATGCCTTTATACTCCAGCCGTTGTGACGTCGGAGAGGAGGCGACACCAGTCGACGCCGGACCCAGACTTTGGAATTTGGCCGACCGAGGGCTGCCTGAGGCAGGACAACCCGTATGTTATGACTGCAGTTGCATATCTATCGGACATCTACATTTATGGTAGGTACAAAACTGTACTTTCTTCTTGATCACGTCCCCTTTTCTGTGCATCTTTCCATGTCCTTTCTATTTGAATAAAGGTCACCCAGGACTCTCTCCATAATTTGCCAGGGTTATTACATGGTTTGGAAATCGTTTCCACCTCTTTTGGGCATTCCTCTTTCTCTCCAGGAAGACATGCTCTTTTTCCAGATATACTTCAGGGCTTGTTGGCTCAAGAAACAATTCAGGACATTCCAGTTCCTCAGAGGGAGAAGGGGCTTTACTCCAGAATGCTGTTGGTCCCCAGGAAAGACGTCACATGGCGAACCATTCTTGATCTTTCCCAGCTAAACATGTTTTTGAAAGACCCTTTCTTTCCATTGCTTTCCTTTCAAACCCTGTTTCCTCTGCTAATTCCTCAGGCTTTTCTACTTTCCCTGGATCTCAACGAAGCTTATCTACATATTCCTATTCATCCCCCTTTCAGGAAGTTTTTGCATTTCTCTGTTGCTTCCTGGCATTTTCAATTCTCTGCTTTGTCCTTTGGCCTCTCTACAGCCCCAAAGGTCTTCACCAATTGCCCTGCTCCTGTGATTGCTTTCTGCAGGCTGAGGGGGGGAGCCAGATTTCTCCATACTTGGATGACCTGCTTCTTCAAGCCTCCCCTCCAGAGGTCCTGCTTCAGCATCTACACTTTACAGTTTCTCTTTTGCAAAGCCTGGGGTTTACTGTAAATTTCCAGAAGTCCTTCCTGACTCCTCCTCAGTATTATGTGTTTCTGGGTTGCAGGATCCAGACTGTTCCGATGCTAGCATCCCTGTCTCCTCCCAAGGCCTTAACTGTCATTGCTTTCTTTCAATCCCTTCTTTCTCTGGCATCCAGATTAACAGCTAGAGAATTTCTGAGGGCTTTGAGTTGCATCACTTCCACCACTCCTATGCTACCTCTAGCCAAGAGTCACATGAGAAAGCTTTAATGGTTTCTAAAGTCTGTTTGACTTAAACATTCTCATCCTTTAGATTTTCTAGTCCCTCTACTTCCATGCTTCAAGCTGCAACGTCAGTAGTGGATTCATCAGTTGTCCCTCAACCCAGGGCTTCCTTTTCAACCTCCAATCCCCTCTCAAGAACTTTTCACAGATGCCTCGGACGTGGGATGGGGGTCTCCTTTGACCTTCTGAAAGTGCAGGGCCTTTGGTCTCTTCAACATAAGAAAGATTGCATCAATGTCAGAGTTGAGAGCTCTTCTGCTGGCTTTTCAGGCTTTTCATTCTATCTTTCTCCTAGGGCCCCTCAAGATTCTCACAGACAATACCACAGTGAGTTTTTATGTCATTAAGCAAGGGTGGACATGGTCTTATCTCCTATGCAGGTTAGCCCTTCAAGTTTGGGAGCTGGCTATTCAGTATGACATCACCCCTTAGGCAGTTTGCATTATCTCAGATCAGAACAAAGTGGCAGATTCTCTGAGCAGGTCCACAACACTATCTCACAAGTGGATGCTTAACAGGGATGTGTTTCTGGACATAGTTGATCAGTGGCGTACTCCTGAAGTAGATTTCTTTGCCTCCTCTCTGAACAGACAATTTCCTCTAATTTGTGCCAGAGTTCCATGTCCTCTGTCATGGGAGGTGGACACCCTTTCTTTTTCTTTGAAGGGGATGTTTCTTTATGCCTTCCTTCCCTTCCTCTCATTCCAAAAGTCATGTTCAAGATAAAACAGGATTCTTCCAAAATCTTGCTGGTGAATTCCTTTTGGGTCCAGACAGCATTGGTTCCCTCCTCTTCTGCATCTTGCCAAGGGCAATCATCACAAGTTACCTCACAGGGTGAATCTACACACGCAAGACAAGGGATCTCTCATCCATCCCCAGCTGTCACCTCTTCTTTTGACATTGTGGGTGATGGGGTTTTGATCCCCTACCGACACCTTTTTTTCCTGAGGACATGCTTCAAGTCCTGCAGTAGGCCAGCCAGGAAACCCACTACTAGGAAATGTTACTTATCCAGATGGAAGAGATTTTCTATTGGTTGTCTTTCTCATAACCTGGATCCACTTACTGTGGATGTTCCTTTGGTTCTCTCTTATTTGTGTGAATTGCTCAGTGCTGGGTTGGCATATTCTTCAGTTAGAGCCCAAATATCGGCTATCTCTGCTTGTCTGCCTTTGACTTGCCCTTTAGCCTCTAAATTTGAGACCAAAGTTTCTTAAAGGCATTTATGAGCTCCTGGGCAGTGTTTTACTCCATTGGTTTTCTTGTTTTAGTTTCTTAAAGGCGTCTAAACCTTTCAACCTCTTACAGCAAGAAATCTGGACAAAGCCATAAGTAATGGGAGACAAGGGACCCAAAATAGGGGCAATTTTAAAATAGTGCTCTTATAAATATAGAATGTTGATGGAATATCCCGAATGATTTGCCAGAAAGCCAAAATTTTATGGAGAACATACCAAAAATACGAGACAAAAATCTGGACATTCTGCAAAAATCTGGACAATTGAAAGCTATAAAGGCATCCTTCACATTAGGCCTCGCAGGAAACCTGATCCTTCTTCCTGGGACTTTAATTTTGTTTTATTAAAATTGACTCATGCTCCATTCGAGCCTGCTGCTTTAGCTTCCTTACAGCATTGTTTTTTGAAGACTGTTCTTTTGGCTTTTACTTCTGCCAGACGGGGGTTTTTTTTTTTTTTTTTTTTTTTTTTTAAAACTTTTCCATAAGGACAATAGTGTCCCTTTGTACTAATATTTCTTTTATGCCCAAGGTGGTTAATAAGTTGTCTTTTAAATCAGTCTGTTCATTTGACCACTTTTTCCCTTCTCTGCAGTCTGCTAGTGTCGGTTTTGCAGACTTTGGATATGCATAGACAACTCAGCTATTATTTGGATAAGACTAAAACTTTTTGTAAATATGAACAGCTACTTGTTTCTTTTCATCCTAGTTCTTTAGGTTTGGCTGTTTCCAAGCAAACCATTTCTTCTTCTTTGATATCTATAGCCATTTCTTTTTGCTATTAATTTAATATGAAGAGCGTTCCTTCTTCTAAGGCTCATTCCACTAGAGCTGTGGCTTCTTCTGGTACTTTTTAAAGCAATATTAATTCTATTCTTGAGGCAGCAACCTTGACTTTTGTGCACACCTTTACTAAGCACTTTAGTTAAATGTCATTTCTAGAGCCAGATCTGGCTTTGCCAGGGCCATTCTCCATGGCTTTCTAGAGGGCTCTGCTGGCCGGCCCTTATTCCTCCCAGTCTTTTTCCTGAGATTTTGCATTCTCCCTATTGTGAAGAATACTGCAACAGTGATATGGAAGGGCATAGTATAGCTGTGTAAATTTTTAACTTAACAGTA
This sequence comes from Protopterus annectens, assembly GCF_019279795.1. Classification (NCBI taxonomy): domain Eukaryota; kingdom Metazoa; phylum Chordata; order Ceratodontiformes; family Protopteridae; genus Protopterus; species Protopterus annectens. The sequence continues at coordinate 707,837,989 of NC_056750.1, read as the reverse complement.
TACGTCCTTCTCTTCACTATTGCAGTATTTGCTCTGTCTCTCCTCCCCAGTCCCTTTTCCTTCTGGATGTGTTAGTTACCGTTTTTCATACTTGGACTGTTGTTCCTAATGGGGCTTTTTCAGTTTTGAGGATAGTACATCCGGATGTCACCTGTATATGCCCTATGCCATGCCCATGAAGCATATGTGTGATGTGCAGCATACCCTTTACAACCAAAAGGCTTTGGTATACTGGCCATACTTCAGGCTGCCCCTGGCAGGGGATTCCCTATTGTAAAGAATACTACAACAGTGAAGAGGAGGCCATCTACTGTTATGGTATGATTATACACAACTGTGATATCCCTGGGAATGATTGGGGTCATCATAAAATAGTAGATAATCATCAGACAACCTTTGTAAAAGATTCTATAAGAATGAGAAGTGTACTAATTGGCTTTCTGAGAATACCCAAATGACTTAGACATCCTGTAGGAAAGCTGGTCTCTGATGTATGGAACAGATTACCAAACTACATTGAAGTAAGCAGTAGTTTAGACATTTTTTTAGGAACAGCCTGGACACTTATTATGGGAAAGACTGTTTTGGTATATTGGCAGGACAAAAGGGCATTATAATGCCCATGCTTGAAATATTTGTAAGTTAGGTCACTGCCGACATAAGTTCCCAAATCCTGAACAAGTGGGTCAACTCTTAGGGGCCTATTGTCAATGTGGTGGCTCCCTGGGATAGATGACTTCCCGAAGGATGCAGTAATGCATTTTTTGGCATTTAGTTTCAGACAACAATTTTGACACAAGTTATTTATTTGAGACCAGCTTTCCTACAGGATGTCTAAGTCATTTGGGTATTCAGTGACTGCGCCTAGTTTGTAGTTATCTGTGAGTTTAGTCAGCCAGAGCTCTTTGGTGTTGGCTTGTACTTCAAAAATATAGATGTCAAACAGGAGAGGTCCCAGCATAGAATCCTGGGGGACTCCACTGGTGACTGGTTTCCTTGTGGCGGTAACTTCCCCAATTTTGATTTACCTGCATCCTATATGAGAGCCGGTTGACAGTCAAGTGGGTGACACAGGAGTTTATTCCCATTTTATTTAGCTTTTCTAGTATGCCTGAGTGGGGAATTGTGTAAAAGTTTGGCCAGGTTAAGGTATGCGGTGTATACTATTTTACCTTCATCCATTGCTTTGGTGACGTTTTCAAAAAAAAAATAAATAAATAAATAAAAAAAAGAATATATGTATATTAATACTTTATAATTATATCTTAGAATTATATTATTGAATATAATTAGGAAAAATAAACATGGAATAGGTAGTCCCAGTCTAAACAAACAGTAAGCACAAATAAAACAAGTGAAAAGAAGATTAATCTTTTGATCATTAAAACTTGTAAGAGAACGTTACCAGTTCAGCAGTATGGCAGAGAAACAGTGTTCCTAGAGAAGAAAAATATGAGGTGCACATGTTAAGTATAGGAAGGCAGAGGTGGATAAAAATTTGATTCCACTTAACTGATTTTTAAAGGTACTGAACAGATACAATAGTTTCAGTCACATACGAAATGGAGTAAAAAAAAAAACAGAAGCTTAAATATAGAAAATGGTTAAACTGGATTGGGGGAGGAGTTTGGGGGATCACTGCTGGAATAGCCTTAGTTATATGAGGTATATCCTGCTAATGATGTAACAGCCAGCCAGCCTCCAAACATTCAGGGCACCTTTCACATGCCCAAACCATTAAAACCATTTGTCAGTGAAAGAGAGAGGTTTGGGTACTATACCCTTCAGAGCTTTCCTAACACTGGAGAGTTCTGCTGTGCCAACATTTAAGGACCGAGTGTCAGCTGTCACTATTCTGTTGCTGGGCAGATTAAGTTCCTGTTGAGGAAAAAACTTTCACTTTACTTTGTATGACAGAAAACTTTTTTTTTTTTGATTGCCACTTGACTTTTGATCATTTTTAAACAGGAGTTACTTTTTTACATTTGTTGTAAAAAGTTATTTGACTTTTGGGGGCTGTGGTAAGTGTTTTTAAGTGTTTTTTAGTTTGTTTAGTTGGGAAAAGTTACTTTCTTTTTTACAACTTACCAGTTTTACTGAGTATTGCTGCCAGGTTTCCCCTAGAATATGCACCTTTTTCATTTTAACCATCTAACAACCTACCAGTTACTCATTCCTTCCTTCTCCCAGCAACAAAAAGCAGAAAATTGTTAAATAGCTTTTGCCTGCATATCAGGATGCTAAACTGCCTGATGTGCAGGTGGTTGATTCCATTGTAGCCTTCCTCAAACCACTCATTTTTTCCCTGGTTCCTGTTGGTGTAGTCACTGCAGCTACTATGGACTGGGAGTAAGATGCATCCTTTGCGGATGTTAGAGTGGTGGGCAAGGGAGAGACACTTGGTGGTGGGAGAAGGGGCAGAGAATGGCACTTTGCTTAGCCAGAAAGCTGTGCCCATCCTTAGTGAGATTTTTCCTGGCAGAAGTGGGTCTGTTTTTCAGAAATTCCTGTCAAAAAGAAGCACAAACTTAAACATATGTTTTTTCTTATCTTGGTTACTCTGCACAGGAAGTATTTTAATGGGCTTAGCTCTGCGTTTAATTCAGACTCTTGACCATTCCTGTATGGCTGTTTCTGGTAAAAGAAAAAGGGAGTCTTCATTTTCTGAAGAGATTCTAGAGTTTGAACTCCAAAATGATTCTGGAGGGACAGATTATATTTTTGACTGCACAGATTTAGGATTTAGATTCTGACAATTTGGCTTCAGCCAGTCCTTTTGAAGGATTCTCTTTATTTTATGCTGAATGGGAGAAGGCAGAAATGGATAGAAAATTGATTTTGCTTGGATGAAAGGTTGGGAGGTGGAATAGTAACAGAAATAGACTGATTTTTAAACAGTATTGCATAGATACCATTGTATGTGGTGATGTCTCTTCTATCCATTCCTCCATGGATGGGTCTTTGGATCCTATCATGGACTCTACTTCAGCCACTCAAGACTTTGGATCCAAAGCTTAGGCTCCTGTATTTACCCATAATTCCCTAAAATGCCCAACATTACCTTAGATCACATTTGCAACTTGTTCAAGACAGACATGACTTTCCTTACTCATGTGCGGGTTAAGATTGAGAAAAAAATTTTTGCAAGAGTATTTTAATTCATTGCCTATCTCTGTCTAATATCTGATACATTTATACACTATCTGTCCTTTTGTAGTTAAGTTGCAGTCTTAGATTTTGAAAACTTTTTCTACAGTTTCTTATTTTTCAGTTCCTTGTACCTAGGTGCCATCTTCTCAAAAAAAAAAAAAAAAGCAGCTACCTATATAAAAATATGCATATATTTTTTTCTCCTCTGCTTAACTAACATACATTACTGTTCTTTTTCTGTGACTGTCAAAATGTCAGATAAACTGTTGGGTTTTAAACAAATTCTGGCCTGTGGGCATAAGATACCAAACTTGGACATACACACTGTGTGTATATTGTATTAGAGCTTCCCACTTGGATGAATAGGGTGATATTTATACTGTCTTTGGTACCAGGGCAGTTGTAGAAAATAAGTTAATCCGTAAGAGACTTTTTCCTCCTCTGCAGACGAAATGTCCAAGATGAGCTTCTCCTTCATCAAAAATGCTACAGACAAATCTAAGTGAGACAAAATATAAGTCTAAAAAATCTAGAAAACATTCTCTGGGCCATTTGTCTTCCTTTTCTGCATTACCAGCTATATCTTCAAAATCATCTAAAACCTCAGGTCCAACTCTCTTCTCAAGGCCGATCAGAACCAAAACTCCCCCCTCCCAGAACCACATTTTTCTCCAGTGCCTGTCTTGGCTCCATGCTCCTTTTCTTCAAGAAAGGATTAACCATCACTCATTCATACCTTCCTCCACTGCTTCATCCCTGTGGTCACGTTTGATCAAAAAGGAGCTTCTCAGAAGCTGATGTGGACTGTATGATGAAGAAATTTCTCAGGACCCAGATTCAGTTGGGTTTCTTTTGGCTTCAACCCCCTGCTGGGCCTAGGAATTATGTCCCTTCTCCTCATCCAGTAGTAGCTGCTGCATTGATCCATTTCTCAGAGTCATGAGTTATGGATCCAAGCACCACCCAGAGTTTGTCTCCCTTGGACCCAAAGATTTGGCTATCTTGTACTCCATCAGAAATTCTGACTCTTATGGCTCCGATGTCATCAAAGCCAAAACTTAGGCACCATATCCAGGGACTGGTTTGACTATGAGGATTTTGGAGACATCCATTCCACTTGGAACCTCAGCACTGGACAGTTCAATTCCAGCATCAGCTTTGGATTTGAGCTGGGTGGAGTTCAGGAGTTTGCCTACTGAGGTAGCTTAGGCTCCTACTATTCAGATTACTGGATCTCCTTCTGTTAAGGCTTTTAAGGCTGTCTAAAAAGTGTTCTCCTAATAGGAGACACTGACTTCTATCATCAGCTCAGTTCCATCCATCCCCCACTCAGCACCTCCTGGATCTTGATCTTTCTCATTCAGTGTGCATGGGACAGCCAGAGTAGAAAAGCCTCGAGTCCATCCCCATAGGCAGCTTACAGGTGTCATCAGAGTCTTCTCTGGAACATCACACAAGGGAGATTCTTTAGAAGTCAGATAGACTCACTACAAGAGTCTCTCTCAGAAGACACAGACTTTGATGATGGGGGGTGGTCCCCCAGATCCTTTCCCTGAGGATGTTTCATTTGGATAAATTGTTGAACTTCTCAAACAAAAGGGCAGCTGGTCTTCCAACTCCCCTTCCTAGAAGTTTGTGTTACTTGAGGCCTTTGGCTCTGGCTTTGATGAGTCTTGGGTGGTTCTGCTCACAGATGAGATGGTAGATCTCATTTATAAGCAGGCTTGGAAGGAAAAAGATATGACTGAATCAATTCCCTACAAGTCAGATAAGTACATGGTTCCCCTAAAGAATGCCAGCATTGGAGCAAGGGGCCTGCCATGGATTTCCTAATAGTTACTGTGACCAACAATAAAGAGTTCGTAGAGGAAAGCTCCTGTGTCCATTCCTGTAATAGGGAATCTAGGATACAAGACATGTTTGAGAAGCAGACATATGCTTCAGCTACCTACAGTGGGCACTGAACTACTACTTACACAGTACTGTATTTCAGAGGTATTTGATTAAGGAAATCTCCAAGACCCTTTCTGGGTCTATATCTGTAGAAGACAAGAAAATGGACCATCAGCAAGCCACACTTCAGTCTTTGTCACATGTCTCCATGCATCTTGTCTCTAATGCTGTCAAGCAGAAAGTTTAAAAACTTGTGTAGAGACAAAGTAGGTTCAGATTAAACACACTAAATGTTCAAAAGTAAAAAAAAAATTAATATGAGCGCTTAGCAATGATAACATTGCTTCCTCAGACGTAATTAAAAGCAAACTAAATAAATATATAAGGACTGAAAACTTAATTATCAAATTAATCTATTATTACTTAAAGTAACACCCCTACACTGAATCAAGTCACCCATTAAAATAAATGACAGATAAAACATTAAAGTAAAAATATATTAAAATACAAGGAGAAAAATTTTCATCTCTTAAGTTTCCTTGGTTTAAGTACTGGTTTCAGTGAAATAAAATCATTGAAGTGTACCGCTAACCTCAAAAGCCATCTAAGCTCAATATTCTGTGTTTCATTAATTAAATCCCCCAATCTGATATTTTCATATACAACCTGTAGCACCTGAAATGCAAAAAAAGTGATCATCACCTTCTTTCCTAATATGTTTCACTAAAGCACTGTATTCAAGACCCTTCCCTGCACAGTAGGAATGATCCCTGATACGTTCCCTCAGTCGGCGATTCATCTTGCTCACATAGAACACTAAACATTTCTCAAAGTGGGCAAGATAAATCACGTTTTTGGTATTGCAGTCGACCATAGCTTTCAAATACCAAGTATAAACTGTGTCAGGATGTTTAAAGGATATGGATACAAAATGCACAAGTATTACACTTCTTAGTGCCTGGTGTGATTTCACTTGGACTATTAACCATCTTAGGGTAACATAGTCTCTGTTTTAATGTCTTCTTATTCCTATAAGTGAACCTAGGTTTTAAACCTACTAATCCTCCTATCCTTTCATCTACTTGCAAAATTTGCCAATTCTGATTAGGAGCAGCCAATACAATTCACAACAAATTTATCCAATATGCCTCCATTTGGACGTGGTACTTGAACACAATGTTTTTGTATTCAATGGGGTCTGTTATTGGCAAACTGCAGGAATGGCAATGGGAACTAGCTGCATCAACTTTTATGCAAACTCAGTAAGGGCTGAGTGGGAACATCAAAACATATTAAGTCAGGGGACAGAGGATGATTGTTTTTATCGACGATTTGTCTGTTGATGATCTTTTCCTTGTCCTTGTATGGAGAAAGGATGAAGAGTTGTTCACATTTCTAGAGAAACTTAATAGTAGTAGTCATTTTTTTAAATTTACCATGAAATATTCAGCTAATAGTGTCGATTTTTTAGATGTTGAGGTTGTGAGGAATACAGAAGGGCATTTGTCTACAAAGATGTATAGGAAGGAATGCTACAGTCCCTCATATTTATAGAGGGACAATATGCATCTCAGCATTTATTGTCCAACATTATAAAAGGACAAGCTATGACGGTCTCTCATCTTTCTTGTGAACCCCTGGAATATGAATGTGGTCTAGAACGGTTAAAAACTGATTTGGCAGTAAGGGGTTATTCAAAGGCAGAGGTAGATTAACCTATATATGAAGGTAACTAAAGGGATGGTCTACAAGAGCCAGACCCTATTTTTCCAATACACACAAGGAGAATCTCAACTGGCAAAGGAGATGCACTAGCATGTGTATAACTGTCATATAGTCAAGATATCAGTATAATATGAAACTTCATACAATGCAATTGGCAAATTTTGCAAGTAGATGAAAGCGTAGGAGGATTAGTATGTTTAAAACCTAGGTTCACTTATAGAAATCAGAAGACATTAAAACAGAGACTCTGTTACCCTAAGATGGTTAATAGTTAAAGTGAACTGACACCAGGCACTAAAGCATAGTGCATTTTGTATCCATATAGATGAATCCATATCCTTTAAACATCCTGACACAGGTTATACTTGGTATTTGAAAGCTATGGCCAATTGCAATACCAAAAACGTGATTTATCTTGCCCACTGTGAGAAATGTTTAGTGTTCTATGTGGGCAAGATGAATCACCGACAGAGGGAACGTATCAGGGATCATTCCTACTGTGCATGGAGGGGTCTTGAATACAGTGCTTTAGCGAAACTTATTAAGAAAGAAGGTGGTGATCATTTTTCAAGTGCTACAGGTTGTATATGAAAACATCAGATTGGGGGATTTAATTAATGAAACAGAGAATATAGAGCTTAGATGGATTTTGAGGTTAGCGGCACACAGGACATGGCCGCAATGATTTTATTTAATTGAAACCAATACTAAAATCAAGGAAACATAAGAGATGAAAAATGTTCTCCTTGTATTTTAATGTATTTTTACGTTAATGTTTTATCTGTCATTTATTTTAATGAGTGGCTTGAGTCAGTGTAGGGGTGTTACTTTAAGTAATAATTATTTAATTGGATATTTAAGTTTTTAGTCCTTATATATGTGTTATTTAGTTTAATTTTAATTATGTCTGAGGAAGCAACGTTATCATTGCAAATGCACTCACATTAAATATTTTTTTTACTTTTGAACATTTGGTATGTTTAATCTGAACCTGCCTTGTCTCTACACAAGTTTTTAAACTTTCTACTTGATTACGTAATTTTATACTTGTGTAGTTTGTTGTTGGAGGATAACTGTTCTGTTTGTTCTCTCTAATGCTATAGAAGGTGCTTTAGGAGCAACAGGCATGGGCATTACTGTTAAGAGACATGCCTGGGTATGTTTTTGTGACTTCATGGGCATTCTTTATTAATTCCTCATTTGACAGCTCAATATTCATTGTCAACTTTCAACAGTTGGAATACGTTTTTGTGCCCCCCCCCCCCAAAGGTCCTTCTCTAGGAATCAGAAAGGGGCAAAGAAACTATGGTTCTGGAAATACCAAAAGTTCTGTCGTGACACTATGAGAAAAAGACCCCCCCCCCCCCGAGGCAGATGGGGAATTCTAACAGTGGATGTCACCTATGAGGCAGAGATGGTCCATAAACTCAAGGCTTCAGAGGTTTCTTCACCAAGAGGCCTTATCAGTGCTTTGAAAGGTTGCCCAACTGCCTTTCTTTGGAGGCAGTCTGATGCACCTGCTCCTGCACCCTGAAGCTTGTATGTCCATCACAAACAACAGACGGGTGCAGATGATAATAACCAAGGCTGTTACATTCCTTTTCTGTCCTTTCCCCCATACTAAGAAAAAGTTATGTCATGATATCTCAAGCTGGTGGCTCAAAGCCCCTATGATATTACAAGGTCGCCCATTTGTCTTTCCTTAACCCAAAACCACTATGGCCAAAGATGCTTCCCTGTTAGATTGGGGAAGGCACTACAGGGGAAAGACAGTCCGAGGCAAATGGTCACCTTCCAAGGCCAATCTCCATATCAGCATTTTTCAGATGAGGATAGTCTTCCTAGCATTACAGGCCTTTCAGAACTCCCTCCCTCAAGAAGTGATATCTATTCAAACTGACAACCTGTTGGTAGACTGGTACATCAATAAGCAAGGGGAACCAGGTCTTATCAATTATGTCAAAAAGCCATGAGGGTTGGCAATGGGCAATATCTTCTAATTGTTTTCATTTAGGAATTCACATTTTGGGGAAGATCAGTGTTTTAGCGAGCAGCTTGAGCAGATCCATCCTTTCCCGGTTCATGTGTTGCCCCTCATTCAAAAGGTTGTAGAGCAGGTTTTTCACCTCTGGGGCCAACCATACTGCAGTTCTTTAGCTTCTCCCCAAAACACCAAATACAGCAGGTTCTTTGTCCTGATTCTTCCAGGAGGGGGAGTCACCCAGGGATGCTGTGATCTACACTTGGCCCCCTCTCTCCTCTATGCCTTTTCCTCTGACACCACTCATCCTAAAATGTCTTCAGAAAGCACTAGAGAAAAAGGTCACAGTAATTCTCATTGCTCCTTTTGGCTTCAACAGGTTTGGTTCCCCTGCCTATGGCCTCAACTGAAACATTCTCTATGGGTGCTGGACCCAGTCAAGATCTCATTTTTCACTTGTCTGGCCTGCTTCTTCCAGACATTAAAGCCCTCAAGTTAACCACTTGGTTTCTCCACTTCCAGTGATAGTTTTCTTCCCAGGTTATCCATATTTCTTATTTACTCATAGAGACTGTCTACTATGAAGATTTACAAAAGCAGAATGAAAAGCTTCTCCGTTTAGGCTATGGAAAGACATTTAGACCCTATTTTGGCCCCACTTCCAGCAGTCTTAGAGTTTCTAGCCTGCCTTTTTCAGAGTGGTGCCAGCTATTCTACTATCAAAGTCCAGTTACCAGCTATTTCCAGTTTTCACATTGGAAAAAATCAATCCTCCATTGCTTCTCTGAAATTATCTAAGACCTTTCTGATGGATGCCTTTCTTCTGGGACCTCTCCTTAGAGATTCTACTCCTCCTTTGTACATTACTATTCTGCTTCAAGCAGTGACTCAAACACCGTTCATACCATTATCTGTAGCCAGGGTGGAACATCAATTCCTTACATGGGAAACTTTGTTTTTGTTTGTAGTTACTTCTGCTATGGGGGGTATCAGAACTTTGTGTTCTGTCATACAAACATCCATACATTGTTTATCATAAGGGCAGAGTTTCCCTACAAACTAGTCCCTCCTTTTTACCAAAGGTAGCTACTGAAACAAATTTAAATTAAAACATAAATCTTCCACTTTTCTTTCTGAAAATTTCTGAAAAGGAGAGTACTTGCTACATTTACTAGATGTTCATAGACAGCTTCAGTTTTACATTCACTGTACAAAATCATTCAGAAAGTCTGATCAACGTTTTGTCTTTTTCAATAAATAAATTGTGTCAAGGAGTTTATAAAGTCACCTTATCCAGATGTTTTTCTGCTTGCATAACTCGTATGCAAAGAAAAAGGCCTCACTTTAACAAAGCCTATTAAAGCTCACTCTACTATGTCTGTAGCAACCTCTACAGCCTTCTTTTCCAGGGCATCTATTAATGACTTTGTGCTGCAGAAACTTGGTCTTACGTTCATACCTTTATATTCCATTATAAAATGGATTTACTATCCAGGAACAGGGCAGCCTTTGGTTCAGCCAACCTCCAGAATATCCTTTCATGAATCCATCCAAGGTTTATATTAGCTGGGGACCTTTGTCCAGTCCATTGAGGAATGGATGGAAGAAAGAACATCAGATTTGAAAGTATCCTTTTCTTGCCATGCCTTCCTCCCTTTTAGCTGATAGTACAATAGTTTAGGATGGAACAACTCTTAGAGGTAGGTATAATGACCCCTAAGGTACTGCAGTGGTGTGTCTTGTGATAAATGTCATATCAAGTTAAATTCACATTGAGAACTCACTGGGTATTTATGGATTATATCTGCTGCTAGTATCCCAGTTACTGTTTAATCAGATTGAAGACTTACTGGCCCTGGAGCTTATTTATAGAAGGCTGGTTGGGTACTTTCCATACTGGGTTCATATGGTTGCCTGATGTTGACAAGATGCTTTGCTGTTGCAGAGTCTGTATTAATACAGATTGGCAAGCTCTGCATATTTGTTTTTTTAAAACTCATTGCATTGCAGTAATGGCATACCTCTCAAACTTCAGTGCAAGAAATCTGGTCAATGCAAAAAAAAAAAAAGAATGGGGGGACAAAGGCCCAAAAATATGGACAAATTTTACATTTTGCTCATAAAAACTTTAAAAAGTTGACAGAATAACTAGTCTTGTATTAACATGCATTTTTTGAAGAAAATAAAGTCTTAACCTTAAATGTCTGTCATTTATTTAATGACACTAGTCCTCCATAATTTGCCAGAAAACCACAAATTTTATGAGGAACAGACCAAAAGCATTTGGACTTTTGAGAGGTGTGGGCACTGGTGTCATGTCAAAACAGGATTCTGACTTCATTTAAGGAATAATCCATAAAAGCAGATAACTCTGAGGAACCATAATGAAATATGCTCCATATATTTAGCTCAAAACTATTTTGGAGATCTTAGTAGTAATTATTTTCCATGTTCTATCAAAAAAGCAGTTCATCATATTTCTAGACTTTTGAGTGTTCTGTTTGATTACCAGTTATCCCTCTGCTTCAGATGTAGAAGTTAGTTTGTATTGCAAGCTAAGAAAAAATATATGTCATCGTTTTATTTTTTCTTGCCTGCTTACTTTTTCCACATAGCCTTACATTCTGAGTGCTGTCATGGAAGGAATCCAGCATTGTTTTAACATGACAGCAAACGTTCTGGCCAAAGATTTATTTTTCCAAAGTGTCCTTAAATTGTGTTTTTAAGTAAGACATTTTCTTATATTTCTGTTTAAGATAAATTTTCCCTGCAATATCAAGTGGGCAATATATTTTATAGCAAAAAAATTATTTTTGCTGCAATTACAATGAGAAGGCAACAAATACCCTGTGTACTGATTTAACTGGAGAGATATGAGTACATAAGATAAATAGTGTTTTTGCATGACCATAATTTTCTTGTCATGGTGTCATACTAGATTATTGCTGCTGCCAAGACATAGCACATAGTAGTCTTTACCAACCAAATAAATATAAAAATATCATGATTCCTCTTTGGCAAACAATATAACTTTGCAGAACATATGGTAAAAACACATTTACAACAGTTTGAGGGTTATGCTTTGATTTGTATGGTAGTATGAGTAAGCTGCTTTAGAGCACCAATGCTTGTGTGTCTGCAGAATGTTTGTCATGAATGTACTTCATATTGATCACTGCTGCAGTAGCCTTAACTAAATGGGTTATATCCTGCCAAAGATATAACAGCTGGCCAGCTTTCAAAATTTCAGGACACCTTCCAGGCACCCAAACTGCCAAGCAGATCGAGCTGAGATGACTAAAAAAACAAGTTTAGGTGCAAAGCCATTCAGATCTTTACTGCTGTTAAAAAGTACATTCCTGTTAGGCTTCTGAGGATTGACTGTCGGCTTGTGCTTTTCTTAGCTGGGCTGATAAGTTCCCTTTTTGGAAAAAATTTCCATTTTTTTTTTTATTTTTTATTGATGTTTTCTTACTTTCCTCTTCAGGAAAGTTAATTTAAAGCTAGGAGTGTTGTGTTTTGACGGATTGTCTCAAGACTGTAAAGTACTTTTAAAAGGAGCACCCCTTGTTTCTTTCATAGGTTCATAGGTGTTTACTAGACTAATGACCACAAGGGCCTTTTTAAATCTAACCCTGCATACCAAATCTCTGACAAGTTCTGGTACTCTTGGTAAGTGTAAGTAGGGGCTTGTGAAATTAAACATTTACAAGCAAGGGCCTAGGAGATGAACCATTTACAGGTTGCCTGTGTCCGTAAGAGACATAGGTGCCAAACCAGGGATGGATTTCCTGTTCTCCATCCAGTTGTCCAAGCTGTACTTGAATAGGGTTAGGGAGGAACTCTGCTTGACATGGATGGAGAGCCTGTTCCAGAGATGGAGTAGTCTCCGCAATACATACCTGTCTGTCCGACAGGTCCTATTTGTATCTCAGGCAAGGTTTAAGTCCTTAGAATGGGTAATTCTGCTGCTGCTGTTTGTTTTGTTGGTATGCAGGAGATCCATTAGAGTGGGGTCTGAAACTGCCCTATATGCCAGGCATACACCCCCCTCAACAGCCTGTAGGAGACTGCATACAGGGATAGGGCTTTGAGGCAGTCTGCATAGGACATTTTACTTACACCCTGCATTTTTTTTTAATGAGGGACCTCTGTGGGTGCTCCAACTCTTGGATATGCCTGGATAGGTACATAACAAAGGAGACATTGTACTCAATGATAGGTCTGTTGAATGCCAAATACAGTGGAACAGTGACTTTCTTGTATCTAGATGTCATCCTTGATTTATAAGTTGTGCAACATAGAATGCTTTCCTCACTGTGGTAGAAACATGATGGTCAAAGGCTAGATTACGGTCTGTGTGTGTCCCTAAGTCCCTAACTACTGGGTCAACTCTAAGGGATGTCTTGTCAGTATGATAGTTACCAGGGGTAGATGACTTCCCAAAAGATACTGTCATGCATTTCTTGACATTTAGTTTTAGTCCATGGCTCTGACACCAGTTTGCCTGTGTCAGCCTGTCCTGGAGAACATTTGTGTCAGTGTGGAATTCAGTGACAGCTCCTAATTTGCAGTCATCTGCAAATTTAGTCAGCCATAGACCATTGACACTGGCTTTGACTTCAGAGAAGTAAATATTAAAAAGAGCGGTCCAAGGACCAATCCCTGAGGGACTCCACTTGTGACTGGCCTCTTTATAGAGGTGGACTCCCAATTCTAACTTCCTGGGTCCTGTCTGTGAGCTAGTTTGGCTATCCACCAGGTGACACATGGGTTTATACCTAACCTATTGAGTTTGTCAACAATGTCCGAGTGGGGTATTGTATCAAATGCCTTGGCTAGGTCAAGGTAGGGAACGTGAACCATTTTGCCCTCATCCATTGCTTTGGTGACCTTCTCAAAGAAGTCCACCAGGTTGAGTAGGCATGTCCTCCCCTTGATGAAACCAAATTGTGTTGGGTCCAGGTTTGGAGGTTTACTGTATTGTTGATTATTTCCATGATAATTCTTTCCATGGCTTTGCATATAAGACTAGTGAGACTAGTTTCTAGGATGGCTCACCTTTGTGCAGATGGCTGTTGCTGTTCTCCATTCAAGAGGCATGAAGACTACTTGGAGGCTAAACTTAAATAGAAATTCCAGAGAGCCTGATAGGTCATGTTTCATGCTATTTAGAAGACATCCTGTGATATTGTCTGGGCCCATTGATGCAGTGTTCTTGGCCTTAGAGCATTAAGGACCTGTTCTGAGTGATAGCAGGGAACGTTATATTTGATGGTATTTCCTGAGGGAATGTTGGTAGGGAGAGAGGGGTAAAGTTGGAGCTGAATTTATCAGCCAGTAGGTTTTCTACATCTTCTGGCTCAGTAAAGGTGGCTCCATTTATAATGAGCTCTGCACAGAATTGTGTATTACCTTTGAGGTTACAAACATAGCTAAAGATTGCCTTGTGGTTGTCCTTTGCCTGGGAGGCCAAATTTATCTCAAATTTGTCTTTGGTAGACTTTATTTATCCTCTGAGTTGTTTGTTTAGTTTGATGAGAATGCTTTTATCCTGCTGAGTGCTGGACCTCCTAATTTTTGCCATGATTTTCTTCTGTCATACAGTCTGTTGATTTTGTCATTCCACCAGGGTGGCTTGTTTTTTAAGTTAGTCTGTACTTCTTCCTGGTGGGTACAGCTGCCTCTATGCAGCTATTAACATGCTTATATAAGGTTTCTGTGAACAGCTCTGCATAGGCAGCAGTGTTCTCAGGGTTAATGGGGGGTTGAAATTTTGCCAGGTTATCACTTAATAGCAGGAAGTTAGCCTTATAGTTAATGAATATTTCAAGGCTAACTGGGGTCCAGGTTTTATTTTTACTTCAAAGGAGACCATTTTCTGGTGTGACCTTACCAGGGAAGACATACTAGGGGGTGTACAGCACTCTTCCATATTAGTGAGGACCAGATCCAGTATGGTTGCAACCCTGATTGGTGTATTAGTCTGGTCCAGGTAGTTTTTATTTACAAAATCCAGAAATCTTTGTGCCTGTACTTTTGTTGTCATATAGGACTCCCAGTTAATAGTGCTTATCTAACTGATAAACGATTTTCTGTGGATAAATTGTTTTTATTTTAAGGTTGTGGGGATGCCACAGTGTTTGAAAGTACTTTTTACTATGTTTTTGTCTGTCAAAAAAGTAACTTTTGTGAACTGGTAGGTTTACTGGCATTGTTGCTTGTTTTCCTCAGGATAGCGGCACCATTTTCAGCTTGACCATGGATCAGATGGTCACTTCCATGGTTGGTCCTTCTTCCAGCCACAAAAATAAAAAGCTAAGCAAAAAACATTTGTCACCTCGGGTGGCTAGGAATTTGTCTCAGCCACAGATGGGTGACTATACTGTGACCATTTATTGTACCTCTGACCGCCCATCTTTTACCCCAAATCCCACTGGTATAGCACCTGCAGCCACTATAAACTGGGAGTTAACCATGCCCTGTGTGGCTGTTGGGCTCCCCTCAGTGGACAATAACAGAACCCTACACCTACTCCTCTTGTCTTGTCTGCTTTACAGGATGTCTCTCTTAATGCCTGCAGTTTTCCTGATAGTCAGCTAGCTGTCCCTAAAAAGGCACCTAGGATGTATAAAGTTCCTCAGTCTTTTAAATATTTATACACTGTTCCCAAAGCTGACCCAGTAGCTGTAGCCTTAGTTGATTCCTTTGCTACTAAGCACTTGGTTAATTCCAATCCTACTCTTTCTAACAAGGATGAGAAAATTATTGATAGGAATTGCAAAAAAGGGTATACTTCTACAACTTTGAATTTCATAATGTTAAATTGTCAGGCTCATATATCAAAGTTTATTCTGAAATATTGTTGAGGAGGATGAAGAATGTTTTATCTATTTATTTATTTTACATTTGTTGATTGGGATAGTCTGACTGGATACTTGTCCATTTTCAGCGGAGGCCTGGGGAGAAAAGCTCCATACATACATACAGAAAAACTGTTAAACAAGTTAAAACACTGTTACAGATACAATACATAGGGTAAAAGTCATTCTATAGTTTCTTCTTGTGAAGAAAAATTTGCTTTAAATAATTTAGTTTCTTTTATTGCACAGGTCGCTGCTCATCATTTCAGTGTGTTTACAAGTCTGTTGACATTTCTTCCAGTGCTGTGGCTACTAGTAAGGTTTTAGGGAGGTTTACTTAGTTGCATTTTCAGACCTTTCCAGATTATGTAAAAAATTAAATTTAAATTCTCCCTTGGATAGATGTTTAATATTTGACCCCTCTGCTGCGGAGGTGATCAAAAACATCTGATGAAAGGGGAAAGCTGATCCAGGGAATTTCCAAGATTTTTCAGCCATGCTTTTCCAAATTGTCCAAGGGATTTTCTTTCTCTTTGTCCAATTTTGGAAAAAAAGAGTAAACAGTCTCAACAGAATTCAGATACAGATGTTTAAGAAGAAATGGTAAGGAGGTTCCAAAAACAAGTCTGTAACCTCCCAAAACCAAGGACACTCCCAAGTCTGAATGACAGTTCAAGAGACCTTGTCACCTTCTCCCACCCTTAACCCTGTGTTTCTTCTAGAAAGTCTGAATCTCCATTTTTCTTATTGGTAACTTATTGTTTCAGACAAATGGGTTCTGAAAATCATTCTTCAGGGTTACAGATGGCAGTGGATGGAAAAATCTCCTTTCCCAGGGGGTCATTCCTCATCCTGCAGATCAGACTATTTTGTTTCCACCTGTTCTTCGTCACATGCTCATCCAATGAGTGATGGAACCAGTGCTCCTTCTCAGGTGTGAAAGGGGATTTATTCAAGGATGTTCCTAGTCCCAAAGAAAGAAAACACTTGGAGAACATTTCTAGATCTTTCTTTATTAAACCTTTTTGTGATGGGGCACAAATTCAGAATGATGTCACTTTACAACATGTTGCCTCCTCTTCCTCTTTCAAGTTTTCTTGTAATACCAGACTTAAAAGAGGCTTATCATGACATTCATATTCATCCAGACTTAAGGTGTTTCTTAAGGTTTTGTGTGTCTGGATCACATTATCAGTTCCCTGCCTTACCCTTTGGACTGTCCACTCACCAAGAGTGTTCTCAAAGTGTCTAGCTCCAGTTATAACTCATTGCAGGCTACAGGGTATCCACATTTTCAGTATTTGGACAACTTGCTTATCTTTGCAGAGTATTTTTCAAAATGCCAGGAATCTCTCTATTGGGTGAGAGATCTCTTGCGCAATCTGAGATTCCAAGAGAACATTCAAAAGTCTTTCTTGATTCCCTCACACAGGTTGGTATTCCTGGGATGTCAACTAGACATTGCAGTTCAAAAAACTTTTTCTTCCACAGGAAAAATAGATCTTTAGCTCTATTTCTAACTGCTACACTCAGAATTCAGTTACTGAGAGGGAATACCTTCAGATTTTGGGCCTCACAGCATCTAAGATTCTCAAGCAAGGGTATAGCTAGGCATACTTTCTGTACTCTACAGAGTAAAGTTTTTTCAGAGCATCATAGCAACATGGCTTTTTTCAGGTCATATCATGTCTACACCTAAGTGAATGCCTTTAACAAGTGCAATGTTAATAATAACAAACTTAGTAAGCCGGACATCTGTTGTATCCTTGGCAGGGATATAAGTCATATAACTAAGGCTATTGCAGCAGTGATCATTCGACCATCTACTGTTATGGTATCTTCAGCTTACACATCTGTACTTTATTATGCATTATTCATAAAAAAATGAATGCATGCACTGCCTTTATTTAGTGTTAATGCATGCCAGTGCTTATTTTGGTGTTTTAGTCCATCAAACTCTGCTGTGTTACAATTGTAGTTATTCATTTGTAGGTAATGTGATCAGTCTAGTATTGTTGTTAAAGTATTGTGATGGCTTCTAGTTAAGCTAAATATTGATAATGTTGCTGTTTTTATTTATGTAACATGTATTGGTTTGCTTCATTGATTGGAAAGGATGATTGCTATAGTTTTTGTTTCTAGCAATCTGGAACCCTACTTTGCATGACATTATCCTACTTAAAGTTGTAACTGTTTATAAGTAGGCTAACAATGTTTGTTTACTTCTAGACTACATATTAGATATAGGTTCCTTTGTTAACCTGGCTTGTAGTTGTATTTTCATTCCCAGCTACAGTGCAAAATATATCTAGGTCTTTCCAACCCCACTCAGTACATTAATTGCAGAGTCATTAGGCATGTCATTAAGTCTTCACTAAAGTCTAGGGCTTTCCAAGAAGTCTAGAAGACAGAAAATGCTGTTCCCTTGTCTGCTGTAGGGCTAATGTATCTTACCAGCCAATCGGTTTGCTTTCTCCACTAACCAAACTCATGGAAAAGGCACTAGTAATAAATGATCCCCCACTTAGAAGTATGACTTGTTCACTGGTCAGAAATCGGGTTTAAAAAAGATAAGAGTACAACACTGCTAATAGTTCTCATATCATTCACAAACTGCATTGAAATCAGAGAAGAAGGTGAGCTCACAGATGTGATGCTTGTGAATCTTTTGAAAGCATTTGACTCTGACTCTTGCCTAACATCTACAGTGTTGTCAGCTTATGAAGACAAGTTTTGGGTAAAGTTTTTTACTCTGATCATAAGGATGCAACCTACCAGTGGTAGGCTAAGACTCTGCATTGTGTAACTACTCATAATTAAATTTGTCAGCTCGTGAATGAAACCCAAGAAGGGGGAGCATCATTGCCTTATTTAAAGTCAAGTAGCTGCCCATTGATTTTCAACCTGAGCTTTTAATTAGTATAAGCTATTTCATCTAGGGAGCTGCAGTTCTTTGCACAGGGCACTTAAGATAATAAGACCAGTTAACAAAAACACTAAGGTTAAGTTTAATATTTTTGTCTTCTCTGATCATCCTCACCGTTTAACTTGCACATGTAAAGCATTTTCTTTTTAGATGACTGAACTTTGGAGCTGCTTTCCTGTTTTCAGTGAGGGAACTGTCACATTCCTTCTGTCATCTGTAGGAAGGTGAAATGTATTTCCTTTTTTCAGAATGATGCATCCAAGAAAGGAACACCTGTAGTCACATAGCTGTATCTGCCTTTTCAGTTCATTTTGTGCTACCCAAAGTAGTTTGACAAAATGGCTGATGAAACTGTCTGTTGCAAAACACAGCGTTAATTTTAATGTTTAGCTGTTTTTCTCCTTTAAAGGTGTTACTTAATGCTTCTATACTTTCTGATGTATAGGTTCATAGGTTAGTACTAGGCTAACTGCCCTTGTGGGCCATTTCAGTCCTAGCCAATTACCCCATGTGAGAATCAAACCCTGCATCTTGTGTTTGTAAGGTAAACACCTTAACCATTATGCCAACCTCCCACATATATGCTGATTTTAATTTTATTTTCGTAAACAGGTCTTGACTAAAAAAGGCTCTGTTTTTCTAGTTGGCTAAAGTATTGGTGTCATTCAAGGGGGATCCAGTGTCTGTCAGCCTGGGATGACATGCTCGACAAGCCACATTGCTTCACTAGGGACGGCTTGCACCTGTCACCCTTAGGCTTTCGTATATTGGCCAAGGCTCTTGCCACCCCCATAGTGCCTTTTTTAGGCAAGGCTCAAAGGACAAACCCACCTCCATAGACAACCCAAGGATAAAAATACTAAAGGTGCCAGAAGTCTAAACCTCAAGATGCACGCACTCGAGGCTCTCCTCAGTATGAAGAAAATCAATGTCTGTGCAGTAACAGAAACCTGGTTCAAGGCTCCTGAGAGCACCCCAGCACTACCAGGTTATAACTCTTACCATGCGTTTTGGCCCCAAAACTCGGACCGAAGCACAAAAGGAGGGGGAGTATCTAAATTCATCAAAGACACCTACACCTCCAGGTTAGTGGCACTGCACGAAGCATCAGAAACCATCCATGTGCAGCTAACAGCAGGCAAAACTGCCTTTCAGTTTGTAGCCTGCTACAGAACACCCTCCCTATTACAGGAACCCCACTTGGCATTCCTGAGAACACTGGAGAATATGAAGGTCTCTCCAAACACTATGTTATTGGGTGACTTCAACTACCCAAACATTGACTGGGAAAACTACTCAAGCCCAAACACCCTCACCCAACGGTTCCTTGAATTTATAAACTCTAACGCAATGGAACAACTGGTCACCGCTCCCACAAGAGGGAACAACATATTGGACCTGGTCATCACCAACATGGGGACTCTATGTTCCACACCAGAGGTAAACCCCTCATTGGTAAGATCAGACCATAAACAAATTTCTCTGGACATCCATATCCCATCCCCACCCCCAGCCAAGGAAATCAATGTAAAGAATTTCTCAAAAGCCAACTTTGCACTTCTCAAGACTGAGGTGGAATTCTTCAAAGCCCCTGGGCCCAGAGGATAATACAGCCCAATACGCAGAATCCTTTACAAATGCATTCTATGAGCACCTGCAGAAATGCATGGATCGTGCTATCCCAAATAAAACCAAGACTCACTCCTCCAAAAACAGGAGACCGGTCTGGTGGACCCCGGCCATAAATAACCTATACAACAGAAGGAGGAAGCTACTACATGAGAGAGCAAAATCCCAAAAAGGGAAGGCATCTCTAATCAGTATTAGCAAGAAACTTCGATACCTCATAAAATCATCAAAGGCCAGTTTCGAAAGAAAAATTGCCCTAGACACTAAAGATAATCACAAGGCCTTCTATAGTTATGTCAGGAACATGGGCGGAAACTCCCAGATATGCTCAGAGTTGTTGCATAACGGTACAAAATATACCGAACCTACAGACATAGCCAACATCCTGGCAGACAGATTCAGCGCAAACTTCTCCCCCCTTCCCCCTCAAAGGAGCAAATGCCTATCCCAGCTGAATGTAACCTCCCTGACATCACAGATGCACAGGTGAAAGCTGCCCTCTCCAAAGCAAAAAAACACAGCATCTATGGGACCGGACGGTGTCCCAGGCTGTGTCTTACATGAGCTCCAAGAAGAACTGAACCCTCACATTAAGTCACTGTTCAAACTTAGCCTTACTACAGGATATGTACCCAAAGAATGGCGTACAGCTACAGTGGTCCCACTCCACAAAGATGGTGCCACAATGGACCCTGGAAACTATCGCCCCATAAGCCTGACTAGTCTGGTCTGTAAAGCTATGGAGCGTATTATCATAGAACTCATAAACAAAGAAATTGGGAGCCTCCAGACACTGGACCCTACCCAATTCGGCTTTGTTAAGGGCAGATCTTGCCTCTTAAACCTAGTTGATTTCTTTGAAACAGTTACCAAGGCCATAGATGAGGACAAGGTAGTCCACACAGCCTACCTGGACCTCCCAAAAGCCTTCGACACAATACTCCACTCGGGCATCATAAATAAGCTTACCAGCTTAAATATCAACCCCTATATCACAAAATGGGTTGCAAACTGGCTCAGAGATAGAACCCACATGGTCAGAATCGCAGGTGCCAAGTCCGAATCCAAACCAGTTACAAGTGGCATCCCACAGGGCTCAGTTCTGGGACCTCTCTTGTTCGGTATATACTTCTCTGAGGTTCAGGCTAACACGGGGGGGATTATGGCTGACAAAGTTTGCAGATGACTGCAAACTGGGGGCCATAATCGAATCTCCAGCTGACACAAGCATCCTCCAAAAGGGTCTCACAGAGACGGATGCTTGGTGCCAGAGCCACGGCCTCAAGCTAAATGCTAAAAAGTGCATAGTCATCCCCTTTGGGAAAAACAAGGTGCCCACAAATTACTACATAGGTGGTAATCCATTTAGTATGGAAGAAGTAGTTAGAGATTTGGGGACCAACATAGATGGTAATCTCTCCTTTGATAATCACGTTGCCAAAGTGATTAGAAAGACCTTCTATATAGCCCACCTTATCACAAAAGGGTTCGCATCTAGATCAAGAGAGGTCATTGTGCCCCTCTACTCGTCACTTATCAGGCCCATAATTGAATGCAATGCCCCTTTTGGGATGTACCTTACCCGACACCTGCAGCCACTGGAGAGACCCCAAAAGTACCTCACCAAGAGGATCATGGCCTACAAACAGATGTCCTATGCAGCTCAACTAAAGAAACTCCAGCTCTACTCAGTTGCTTACCGCCTACTCAGAGGTGATCTATGCCTGACATACAAAGCCATGTCAAACCCAGAATTAATGGACATGCTCCACCTCAAAAAATCCAAGTCCATTAGAGCCACACGCTCCAGGGATCTAAACCTCAGCACAAAAATTAATAGGACATGCTGGAGGGACAGATTCATTTCCCAGATGCTCCCCTCACTCTGGAATAGAATCCCAATTCATGTTAGACATAGCCCCTCATTGACACTCTTCAAACGAAATCTGGACGTGTGGATGGGAAATTGCAAATTCACCCCTGGGATCTCTTCTGTGTCCCTGCTAGACAGAGGCACGGTAAACTAATCTTAAAAGGGTACCTTCTGTGACCTACTTTACAGAGGCACAGTAAGCTAATCTAATAGGGAGGCGGAAGCCAAATACACTCTGGCTAGGCTTATAAATGCCCTAGGGCAGATAGCCTAGTATCTACCTATGAACAAGAATAGAAACCAGAATTGTGAAGTGAAGTTCTTAAGGAGTTATTTTGCACTTCATAAGTATAGTAATAGGACAAATTAGTTTCCAGCATTGCACATCAATAGCGGTAAAGTGGTTGTGTCTGTGGGCCTGAAATACCAGTAGAAACAGAGAAGTTGCCTACTCCTGGGGATGAAACTGGAAGTAGGTAGGACCACTGAGAGGGTTTCTGGGATTAGATGCCACATAAGTCATTGACATGGCACTTGGGGATATCACAAATTTTGATTACTGAATGATGAAGGTAATGTGAAAAGTAGCAGGTTCTAGCAACTGCTAGGTTGGGGTGGAGGTGATCAGGGTACAATGACTGATACCAGAGATGAAGCTGGAAATGCCTTTTATCCACAGGCTGGGTATGAATGAGAAATGCTACAGTCACTGCTAGCTAGGTGGAAAGACGAGCAAGGATTTCTGATCCATGGCATCATACTGAATATCCTAATAATTGCTGGGTGAGTGGAATGTATTTGGAGGCTTCTACAGGTGAGTTGGGGGTGTCGAAGCTTGTCTGATGACTGGTGTGTCTTATGGTGCATCATTGAGAATGGTTGCCAGGTCCTAAGCATTGGCAGGTGGAATAGTAGCTGCTGGTAATTAAGTGTTTTTAAAGGGCCTCATGACAGAATTTCCTAAAGAATTTCTTGAAACACTTAAGAAAATTCTCTACCTTCTGAAGAAACTTTCAAGACACACAGACCTCCAGCTGCTGAATATATTTTGGGTATTTGCCATGTCTGTATTGTAGCAGTGGCAGAGTTGTGCAGCATAATGTTAGAATCCTTCAATTCTGATCCATAATAGTTATCCTCAACATTGCATAACCTTATAGCAGGGGTCTGCCCATAGTACAGCTGTAAACAAAACAGTGGATTCAAGAATCTCAGTGATTCTCTCTATGCATTTTATGTTACATACTTTTCCCTTAAATTATGGAAAATATAAACGAGTCAGAATATAAAACCAACGTATTTTATTTTGACAGTATTACTATAAAATTGTTATATAAAATAACTATATTAACATTAAACAAACCCTACTACTGATACAAAAGTAAAGAAAGAAAGATGTCTATTTCATCATCTGTGCTATTATCTTTTTCTAATGCATCAAACAAATACAATGAAACACAGAAAAAAAGAACTGTATAAAAATGAAGGCACATGAGAAGCCCTAATTCTGTCAGCTGATATTTGTCTTTTCCTACCTCTACATATACTACATTTTAAATTCCCACACACTTTTTTTTTTTTTTTTTGGTTATACAACTTAAGCAAGGAAATTCTTTCTGAAGTCTGCCCCCAATTTTGTGGGAAAGTATTTTCTGATATTACTTCCAGATTGTTTCCTTCTGTCCCTTTTTGTATGGTCTCTTCTCCACTTTTTTTGTTAATCACAATTTATTGAAAAAGCTTTCATTACAGCAGGTAATATGCCAAACAGTCATTTAAAGAAAATGAAGAACAATTACAAGCCATAACCGAGGAACAGTAACATATCCAGATGCCGGTTAATCATTTACTTTATAGGTACTCAGTAACTTAATGTTATGCATGTACTACTGGGATTGTTTCCAATAAGAAAACTTTTGTATCAACGTCTTGTTTTTTGGGTCTATCGTTGTTACTCCCCCCACAACATAAAGTTCTGACATCAGCCATCAAGATCCTTGATGTCTGTTGGGCTGTTTTTCTACATGACTTAGTTATAAAACAGCAGGATATTCAGCATATTTTCTTGTTCATTATCAAGTTTGATTACCGGATTCTAACTTGTTTAGAATAGTGCAAGGAGAACTGTGACCACACCTGCCCACATCCTGTCAGAGTACTTCTGTAACTCTGTATTAAAAGATAGCAATGTGGGCAGTCCTTGAGTATATGCTTCCAGTCCCCCAGATTTTTCATATTACATCCCCATCAGGATGAGGGAGATGCTGGAATCATCCAGTACAATCTGGAAGGTAAATAAAAAAAAAAAAAAACAGACACTGCCATCCAAAGAAATGGAAACACCTTGACTAGTAGCATATGTAGGGATGAGAAGCATGTTGCCCTAAATTTTCATGCAAATTTGTATGTTGAGGTTCATTTTACAGGTAAGTCTAAATTTATTTGTGTGATTGGATTTAGAGCATATCTGATTCGCTTTGGCATAGCTCATGACTCTGCACTTGTGGGTGACCTACCCATATACCCTCTGTACTACTTGACTACGAGCACCATCATTAAATTCTTATTTGTAATGATGGTAAGAGTTTAGTGCTCTCAGCCCTGTCGATGTTGGTGCCATTTATACAGTGTACAAAAAGGTACTTATCTGATGGGTATGGAATAAGAAGGTAGTGAGTATCATGCCTTTTTCATTATTAGAAACAGCTTTTATTAACATTATTAGCATTACTGTAAGACAGAATGGAGAAGCACAGCATTTACAACACCAACAAGCATGCAGTCCACATACATGACACAGTTTAATATCTGCTGCTGGCTCTGTACTTCAATGTCTGTCTAAATACCCAAGTCCTCTAACAATTACAGAATTTAAATATGTTATAATACACATATAACTTGGGTGTTAATTAATGTTGTTAGATCTCTTACACTTACTCCTGGAGAATACTGTTTCATAAAAAAATTCAAGAATACAAGTATTTAATACTTCTCTGTTTCTCTTTCCACTTAAAGTACAATTTCTAAGTCCTCTACTTCTTGCATTATAGTCAACATTTCTGAGGTATATTTATGTTTCCTCTTTTTAGTGAGACTTTAGTGCTAATGTAATAAAACATACCAAACTTTGCTAAGCTTACAGGTAGGGTTCCAATATAATAGGAAAAAAACTTCTATTTATTCTTGTCTCAGAGTATATTATCTTTAGTGGTAATAATTACAACCCCATGATAAACCTATCCGGTTTCCTGCAGTCCCAGAAAACATGACCAGTTCCCTTCTTTTCTTTTTCACATCTCCAATAGCTTTCAATGAGTGACCTCCCAAACCTCCTGCAACAGAGGCACATGGGATATATGCAAATGACCCTTATGAACATCAGGTGTTTCAGCTATATGACGATTCTGATTGCTCATGACTTTTACAGTTGAAGTCATTTTAATGGACAATTTCAGGCCAATAAAGCCAAACCACACTAGCTATGGATATGCATATTTCGGCCTTGTTATGACCTCGTCAGCATAGCACAAGCAGAGTGTTTGACCAAGCATAAGAAACACAGGGTTGTTATACCCAGCTGATGTCCATTATCATTAGGGTAAAGTCATGGGCAATCAGAATCGCCATATAGCTGAAATACCTGATGTTCATAAGGGTCATTTGCATATATCCCATGTGCCTCTGTTACAGGAGGTTTAGGAGGTCTAGCTGTTCTAGCTTGGCTAGAGTTTTCATTTAGTTTTTACTGACTGTTTTTTCAGTGTGACCTTCTAGCTCTTTGTTTTCATCTCCAGTAGCTTGCAAACATTTCCACCCAAATATCCAAAACCACCTTGATTTTTATAGCCACTCTGGTGCTAGACAAATTTCTATCCAGTCCTTATTAGAAATTTAAACATTTAAGTGTAGAAGTGTAGCTGTCTCAATCAGCACTCTGTGCTGATCCCAAAAATAAGCACCCTACCCACTCTGCTCTTCCTACAGACAGTATCACAGTAACCAGTCTGAGTGCCCCTCCCCCACAGCTCTTCAAGTGAAGAGCAAAAAAAAAAAAATAAGACTTCTACAAAACTTATGTGATACTTCGTGCAGACAGTACCAGACTAACCAGTCCAAATGCGCTTCCCCAACTGAAGAGCAAACAAAAAAGTCCATTCCTTTTACTGACCCGCCAACTAGGTGACCAGATGTATAATACCCCCTCCCCCCATCTCCTGTCTCAGCCATTCAGGAGATGTTTCTGTAATTTGTTTCTGACCTCATTACTCAGAATTCGTACAAAAAAAAAAAAGAAAAGAAAAATTATTTCTTTAAAATTGTAACAAACTGCTTGCTAGAAATTTAGGAAATATTTGTTAGAGTTGATACCCTAGCTGCATAGAGTGCTACAGCTCTCAGGTTTTAGTTAAAAAAAAAAATCCCCTTTAAACTGTAGCAAACAAATTGCTACAAATGTAGCAGGCAGGTGCTAACATTTTACAGTTTATACCCTGCACAGAGCACTACTGTGTTTAAAAGAATATATATATATATATATATATATATATATATATATATATATATATATATAATGTGTGTGTGTGTTTTTTAACTGTAACAATCTGTTTGCTACAGTTTAGACTACACATTGGGCTCTCTACATTGATCAGGATTGACTGCAAATGCAATACTGCCTTTTAAAGCTGGTAAAAGATGATCTGTATGATGATGTATGGCCGATTGTGTCCCCTAACACTTTGCACCTGGGGTAGTTGCCATTCTTGCCTCACATAGTTATATTAACATATGTTTGAGACAGTCATTTTTAGACTACCTGATAAGTTAGCATAAATATACATTAAGATTTTATATCCCCTGTTTATTACTCTTAGTGTTTCTCTGCTCAGTACTGGATTCAGTTAATATTTCACAGTTTTAAGTTTCTCTTTGAGATCATCAGGCTCCCTCAGTCTTTTTGTTACCCTCTTCAGCAAGGTCAAGCTATACTAATTGCTTCCTATCCATCAAGATGAAGCAGTTTTATGCTTCTTCCCAGCTCATTACTGACTTATCACTTCCAGGCTGTTCTTAGTATCTAGGTTCATTTTGCATTCTATCCAGATTTTACTTCATCACTCTTTTAACACTCCTAATAAACCTGTTAACAACTTCCATAACTTGCAGGGTTTCTTGACATCCTGTGGCCTATTTCTAAGTGTAATACTGAACAAAAACCTCCCTATTTGTATATTTTACTTGTACCCAAAAACTTAATCTAGCAACTTTACATGGGATTTCCCTACCTTCAGACAGCATTGCTTTCTATTT
Source organism: Protopterus annectens (assembly GCF_019279795.1). NCBI lineage: Eukaryota > Metazoa > Chordata > Ceratodontiformes > Protopteridae > Protopterus > Protopterus annectens. The sequence continues at coordinate 707,810,642 of NC_056750.1, read as the reverse complement.
TGACCAGTCATCCTGTACTTGCAATAACTACAAAAGTCTTCTAAATTGAATGGCCTCAAAATAATCATTTAATTCAGGCATTGCTGGACCCCCTTATTTATGAGGAAACACTCATTTTCCTATTTGAGCCTAGGTTTTTTTGTTGTCGCAGGTTAACTTTTTGAGTTCCTTTTCAGTTGCCTGCCAAATCTCAGTTTCAGATGTATAAAATAGGATTGTCCAGTATGTAAACTGGGACTAAAAACATTTTCATAGTCAGTATTTTATTGTCTAAATCTAGCCATAATAAGTTGTAATGTTTTCCTTTGTCTCCTCCCACATCTTATTTGCTGCTTCCACAGAGTTCCCCCTAAGGGCTATCCCCTGTATATTGAACTCTTTCAGGTCTCCATAAGTGTGTGTAATTCTGGACTAGATTATATTTCAGAACATAATTTATTACTGCAGCTTTTGTTTTGGCTTCATTAACCTTGAGTTGCGTGTTGGGGGGTGTTGGTCAACAGGCCTGTTATGGTTTTTATGAAGTGCTCATTAAAATTTTGGCTATCTGGGATGGTGGGGCATCTGGTAAAGGGGAGTGTTCTTTATTGGTGCCTGAGTTGAATAGGGTTGTAATGAGTACCAAAATTTATTGGGGTTGCTTTTGGGTTGGAGTTGAAGTTGTTAGTAATAGGATTTCTTAGTTTTATTTACTAGTCTTGTAACATTGTTAAGGAGTTTTTTTTTTAAATGGATGATATTTTGTTCTATTTTGTTAAGATGTTCATCGTGCATACAGCTGCAGTCATAACAGATGGGTTATCCTGCCGTCAGGCGGGTCCTCGGTCGGCCGAATTCCAAAGTCTAGGTCCGGCGTCTGTTGTTGTCGCTTCTTCCCTGACGTCAGAGGTATAAAAGAGGCAGCCGACGCCATTTTCTTCAGTCTTTCTTGTCGCGCGGTGCCCAAAGCAGAAGCAGTTCGCAAGTGCTGGTCGGCCAGCTCCTGAGATTTACGAACGTATTTCAGCCAAAGTCTTCTTGAAAGCTAAGTACCCCATTGGGGAAACTTTTCTTGCCTCAGACCGATGTCAAAGTTAATAATTGCATTTCATGTGGGAAGCAAATACCGCATAAGGATTTCCACTCTTTCTGTATACCTTGCTTAGGCCCAGACCACGACGTCTCTGCCTGCCGTTTTTGTGCTAGATTCAATAAGTGCACTATTAAGCGTCGGGCGGAGTTCGCCCTTCACTTTTTTGGCAAAAAATTTAATTATATTATGTCGTCGGATACTCCGACTCCAGTTTTGAGCAAAAACGCAAAGATAAGGACCGACACATGAGGTCCGCACCACCTACTGAAACCACGCTAAGGCCGACTGCCGGTTCTCTGGTACTCAGCGAGGCACCTACACAGCCTCTGAGTACCGATGACAAAGCATTACCGGTGTCTTCAGTACCCGAGATCGCAGGCTCCTCAACCCCCATTCCTACTACAGATCCCGACGCCACTACTGGTGGGGATACTCACAATTTAGACAGGCCTGCCATTTCTCAAGGGGTCTTCAGGCCTTCCTCCTTCTCTATTAAAGCCTTCACTAAATCTAAAGCAGCCATGAAATCCAAAAAACCGGTTCCTCAGACCCCCTCTCAAGGCACCATGCCTAAAAACAGATGCTTAAAATGGCTGAGGATTTGATTACTCTTATCAGGGGTTCTCATCCCCCCTCTGACAAAAGGCCCAGATTAGAGGAAGACTACCCTTCCTCAGATCAAGCTTCTATTACCTCAGAACTATCTGAGGACCAGGATTATGCCTATTCTCCATTCGAAGACTCTGATGCTGAGGAGTCTATTCCCTCGGTCTCCCCCCTGAGGACTTCTCTTTTGGGGAAACCCTGCATACATTGAGGGAACACTTTCACTGGGAAGGCCAAGATTTTTCAGATTCCAAGAAAAGGCTCAGGGAATTTCTTCTGCTCCCCCAGCATAGACCTCTGGCTATCCCTCCTGTTTTAGATATATTGGATGATGTGTACACAGAAGCCAGCCTTAATCCTGATTCTTTGCCTCCAGCTCCTGTTAAACCAGACAGGTATTACCGGGTTCCTGATTCTCACCAGTTCCTATATAAAAGCCATACTGCTGATCCAGAAACAATTTCACAGGGTCCCAAGGGAATTAAGGCCTCTACTGCTAAAAATCCATTACCTTCAGAGAGAGATTCCAGAGCTTTAGAAAGGTGGGGGAAAAAGGTGTACACCTCGGCCACTTTAACCATGAGGGCATTAAACTGTCGGCTCCATATGTTAAAGTATCAACAGTTTTTGATATCTCAGCTGAAAAGCAAGATGACACAATCAGAACACCCAGATTTAAAAGAGTTGCAGGATTTGTTGCATGGTGCAGAGCAAGTGGGAAAACATACCTTGCAGTGTGATTTTGATGCTTTAGAGGCCTCATGTAGAGCTGCTGTTACGGAGTCTGTTATACGTAGGCATGCTTGGCTCAAAGAGCAAACCTTACCAGATCATGTCAAAGCTAAATTATTAGATGCACCTCTTCAAAAAGATGTATTGTTGTGGGTTAAAGCTGAGGAGGTGCTAAAGAAAATGGAGGAAAAAACAAAATCAATGCAAACAGTGAAAGATTTCCTGCAGGTACAGCCTCCACGTTTCTGCAGAAACTGGCCTTCAAAAACTTGGTCCTTTCCAGCCACGGACAGACCTCAAAGGGGCAGATACAGGCGCCCAAGGGGCAGAGGGCAACCTCAAGGATCCTTCAGAGCCAGACAGTGGCAAGCACCAACCCCAAGAGGTGGAGAAGATAGATCACAGTCTTTTAGAAAACAGACACAATGACTACCCCCTACACCTGCCAAGCAAAGCTTTAATGGCAGCACCTTTGGGCAGAAATTTGACATTATTCTCAAAAAATTGGCATATTGTTACAAAAGACAAATGGATTCTGGACATTATAGACAGAGGCTACAGGTTCCACTTTCACACCCTTCCAAAAATGAGAGGCATGCCAAACCTGCCACAAAATCAAAGGGCAGAGGCACAAAAACAAGTTTCAGCTCTCATAGACATGAAAGCAATTCAAGAGGTACCTGCAAAAGAACAAGGTCAAGGGTTTTATTCCAGACTATTCCTGGTACTGAGGAAAGACAAAGATTGGAGACCTATCTTAGACCTATCCATCCTAAACACATATCTACAGGTGCCAAAATTAAAGATGCTCACATTACAGCAGCTTCTTCCCATGCTGGGCAAGGAGTCTTGGCTGGTAACACTGGACCTCAAGGAGGCATACCTGCATGTCCCTATCAGACAAGATTGCAGAAGATACCTCAGATTTCTTGCAGGTTCAACCCATTACCAATTCTCTGCATTGTCCTTTGGCTTATCTACTGCGCCCAGAGTGTTTACGAAATGCCTGGCATCAGTAATCGCCTTCTGCAGGCTACAAGGGATACAAATCTACCCATATCTGGACGACTGCCTGATCCAAGCGGACAGCAAGGACATAGTACTGCAGCACCTGGCGTTTGTAATAAAACTGTTGAACTTCCTGGGATACACAGTCAACAAAAATAAATCAAAACTAATACCATCTCAACAAATAATTTTCCTGGGTGCCAGCTTGGATACAACCACCCAGATGGCCTACCTCACGCCAGACAAGCAAGGGCAACTGTCTCAATACTTCAGAAAAATGGCAATTTACACCAGGCTAACTGCAAGTAAAATCCTGCAGGCTCTGGGATTCATGGCATTTTGCATCCTACTAATCCCATGTGCAAAGCTGCATATGAGGAAATTTCCATGGTACCTGAAAAACTTATGGTCTCAACACAGCCACAACTTGGAAACAGTTATCCCACTCATTCCATGCCTTCAAAAGGAATTTTTCTGGTGGACTCAAGCTTGCTAAAGAAACACAGGTCTTCCTTTCTGCGTACCTCCAGCAACTCAAATCATCACAACAGACGCCTCAGGCTACGCCTGGGGAGCACACATGACAGATCAGTGCATTCAGGGAAAATGGACCCGAAAAGAGAAGCACCTCCACATCAACCAAAAGGAAATGTGCAGAAATATGACAGATCCACACGAATGGAAGTTGCATCCTCAACTTTTCACAAAGATAACTCAGGCATGGGGACAGCCAGACATAGATCTCTTTGCTACCCACAGAAATTGCCAGTTGAAAAAATTTTGTTCAATGACCTATCATCCACAGGCCTGGAAAGTGGACGCACTTTCCTTCAGTTGGGCAACACTGACAGTCTATGCCTTTCCGCCTCTTCCTCTGCTGCCCAAAGTACTATTAAAAGCCAGAGCAGAGAGGCCGAAAATGATTCTCATCGGTCTAGACTGGCCAATACAACACTGGTATCCACTCCTGAGGAGCCTGACACACTCCCCACCATGGATCCTACCTCTAGTCCCTCTTCTGTTGTCCCAGCACAACTACAAAACTCTTCACAGCCATCTCAAAACTTTAAATCTAGCTGCATGGAGAATTCCTTGATTTCCAAACAGTTTCTCCTCTCCAAGGAGGTGCAGGACGTCATCTTGGAGGCCAGAAGACCTTCGACTAGAAAGGCTTACTCTGCCAAATGGAAACGATTTTATGCCTGGAATCTCGAAAAGGGACAGAATCCTTGGGTAATAAATATACCTCAAATTTTACAGTACCTAGCTGAGATGTTAAACAATGGACTTTCCTTCTCCTCCATCAAGATCCACGCTTCAGCCATTTCTGCACAATACAGCACAGATCCTCCATTATTCTCTCACCCTCTCTTAAGGCAGTTCCTCAGAGGGGCAAAGAATATAAAACCCCCAAGGAAACCACCAGTCCTGCTTGGTACCTCAACTATGTACTGGAAAAGCTGACCCTTCCTCCCTTCGAGCCAGCTTCTTCAACAGAGTTACAGTACTTGTCATGGAAAACAGCCTTTCTTCTGGCTATCACCTCAGCACGCAGGGTTTCAGAGCTTCAGGCCCTCATGGCTGTGCAACCATTCATCATTTTCCATCAGGACAGAGTTTACTTATGAACCAATCCTACCTTTATGCCAAAGGTAGTATCCAGTGTAGCTTTGAATCAGACTATCCACTTACCTACCTTTTATCCTAATCCACAAAACAAAGGGGAAAGACTACTACATTCCTTGGACATTCACCGACAACTACGTTACTACTTGGACAGAACAAAACCATTCAGGAAATCTGAGCAACTCTTTGTGTCCTATGCTGTAAGTGCTCAGGGAAAGGCTATTTCCAAACAGACAATTTCAAAATGGATAGCCCACTGCATACGCCTTTGTTACTCATTTCATGGAAAAACTGTGCCTGCATGCATCAGATCCCACTCCACCAGAGCCACAGCTACCTCTGCAGCCTTCCTCAGGGGGGTCCCTACCAAGGACATTTTGGAAGCAGCCACCTGGAGTTCAGTGCACACTTTCTCCAAGCACTATCACCTCCCACTATACTCAAAATCTAGAGCGGGCTTTGCCACAGCAGTCCTGCAGGGCATCGTAGCCCTTCCTAGTTCCACTTAGTGCCTACCACCCTTACTTAGCTTTGGGATTTTACCCATCTGTTATGACTGCAGCTGTATGCACGATGAACATAGTACAGTTTTGTACCTACCATAAATGTAGATGTTCAAGTGCTCATACAGCTGCAGTCCAGGTTTCCCTCCCTCCAATCCCTCTTAGGACAGGCCTTATGACAAACACTTTTTATATAACCTTTTTGGGGTATTCTTTTATGGTGTATTTGCTTGCAACTACTGTTTTTGATTTATCAACATTGCATCTTTGCATAACATTATGTTTTCCTTCCTTCTGGGGGCACCTGACATCTGGGGCAAGAAAAACTGAAGAAAATGGCGTCGGCTGCCTCTTTTATACCCCTGACGCACTGACGTCAGGGAAGAAGCGACGACAACCGACGCCGGACCTAGACATTGGAATTCGGCCGACCGAGGACCTGCCTGACGGCAGGATAACCCATCTGTTATGACTGCAGCTGTATGAGCACTCGAACATCTACATTTATGGTAGGTACAAAACTGTACTTTTTCAGGTGTCCCAAGCTATGTCTCTTTGTTTCATCAGAGATCTTTACAGTCTTTAGTAAGCTATGGGGCTATATTCCTTTTGGTTATTTTTGTACGTGTGGGATCCAGGGTATCGAGTATGTATAGGAATGTAGGAATGTGGTATTGAAATACTGCACAACATCATTAAGTGGTAGCAATTTAAGGAGTGTCCATTTTATTTGTAGTGGTAGGTCATTTAATTTATCTTCACTAAAGTTGGTTGTATTTCTGACTGCTTTCAGAGTATGAGTTTTTAGTTGTGTGTTGGCTCTAATGGCAAATGTGGGTAGGTGGTCACTAAGGGAAACAATTTGCCAGAAGATTGAAAGTTGGTTGGATGAGATACTAAAATCCAATCTAGAGTGGAATGGTGAGTGAGATATTTGTTATAATGAGTTGGGCTTTTGATTAGCTGGGTGAAACCATAAAATTAATACTATTTAGAGGGGAGTTAGATGCAATGGAATGCCAGTCAATATTTATGTCTCCTAGGATGATTGTCTCATAATGGATTGTTTGGGATGTCCAGTATAGTATATCTTGCAGAATATGTAATATTATGATGCAGATTCTTTTAGTTGTGTTGAGGTTCAGGAAGGATAACAGTATCTCGGCATGGGAAAAGTTGAATATTTTGTTTGTGTAAGGTGTAATGTTATATGCTAAGGGATAAAGAAGGGCTTTACCTCCGCCTTTCTTTCTGGGTCTGTCTAGTCTAGTAATAGCAAAGTTAGATGGTGTTAATTCAGTGTCTTTTACATTGGGGTATGACCATGTTTTAGTCAGGGCTAATATGTTGGGTTTATTTTGATGTATCTATGCATACAGTGGGGTTATTTTGTTACATATGCTCCTTAGGTTCAGCATTATAATATATAGTTTTTTAGGGTTTATTTTTGGATTAGAATTTAAAATTGGGCCTGGGTCAGGATGTATGTCTCCACTTAGAAGTAGATGAGGTTTGCGTACAGTGAAACATGCTTTTTATCTGGGGTAGTAGAAATGGGCATAAACGGGGGGTTATTGAGTGAGGTGGAGGCATGTTTGGGTATTGAGATATATGGGAGAGTATAGCTCTTTTTCTGAGATGGATCTGCTCTATTAAAGATGTAAGTACTCCCTTCTTTTTAATGAATTCTAGAACCCTATCTATCTTGGGGAACTCAACTAATCTATTCACATTCTGTGTAATAAAATTCAATTCAAAATCATATTGCAGTAAGTAAGCCTTAACTTAAGTGTTATGACCCTCCCACCAACTGTGAGTCAATAGACAGCATGTGCAGTAACACTGCAATTGGTGCTTTAAATACATTTAAGCAACTGTTCAGTGATGCATTATTTGAGTTTAACAATGGAGGTATTTCTGTAGAAAGAATCACCATGCTACATTGGCACTGTTGTTCTGGTACTGTAAGGCAATCTGAAAGGAATAACAGTTTTATTCAGACTATGTTAAACTCTGTGATAGTTTGGAAAGTTAGAAAGCACTACACAGACAGAAAGCGTAAGATAACAGAACTAAACCCGCAATATTTCTGCTGCTGCAGCAATCAATGTACTTACTACAAATGAGTAAAATAAAACATGTCTGTTAAGCAATTCACATGAGTGCAGTCATTAATTCTGATTCATTGCTAGCTTGGCTGTTTATTAGCATAATACTTTTACTTGTAAACCCTAACCTCATGTAAGGTAACATTCTCCTCCAAGTAACCTCTGGTCAATCCAGACCTTGTACTATGCCTAAGTACCTACCTTCCTTTCTAAGCTATGCATACAGCTTCACATTGCTCATTAACTTTTAACTATAGATGTTAAGTTGTCTATCTCGCCTTCATTCTTGCTGGATGGGTTCGGAGCCGACCTCGGCTCCGACTCGGCCACTCTAAAAGCTCGAGAGTTGGTTCCACCGGCTCGAGGCTCCCCTTATATCCCACAATGCTAGGCGTGAGTTACCTCAGATCTCGTTTGCCGCTACAGCGATCGAGGTGTTTGGTTTCTACCGGCTTCTTGGTGAGTTATTGTAGAGTAAAATTTAGTCTACTTAAACCCCTTTAGTTTAATTCTTAACAGTTGTTTCCCTTAGTTTAGTGGATTTTGTCCCCTTTTCTCTTCTATTATCCCCCTTTTCCACAAGAACTTATAAGTTCTTCCCTCGGGCCTTTGGGCCTTTTCCATCCCCTAGTGGTGTGTGTGTGATTTTCTCAGGAATTTAAAACTTTGATAGTGAGTTTTATTTTTTGAGTTTTAACTTGTATAGGGTGTAATCAGTGTGTTTGACTGTGTGTGTGTGGTTACACTTCCTTCTATAATGTCTAAAGACTCAAAGGTCTCAGGCTTCAAGAAGTGTGACTCGTGCTGTCAGAAAATGTCTCTGACAGACGGTCACACTTCTTGTGTCTACTGCCTGGGACCTTTACACCTGCAGGACTCTTGCGCTGTATGCCACGGCTTCAGCCCCAGAGTCCTGCAGGAAAGAAAAAACAAACTTATTTTGAGAGGTTTACTTAAGCCTGAGGGTTCCCTTACTGTTCCTTCGGGAAAACCCTCCAAGGCTTCTAGGTCCTCGGCTCCAGCTTCTGAGCCGAGGCCTAAGGCTTCGAAACCTCCGTCTACATCGGCTCCGGCTGGAGCCGATGAGTCTCAGACTGCAGTTTCTGTGGGTTCCTCGGCTCCGGCTGGAGCCGAGGTATTGGAAATTCCTGTCGGTTCCGACCAGACCTTCGGAACCGACATCTAGAAAGAGGTCCAGGTCACCGTCCCTTGGCTCCGTTCATTCGGCTCCAGCATCTCCCCTGCTGTCTGAACGGAGCCATAGATCTCACTCGTCTAGGTCATCGAGGCTTTCGGACCATGACCTTCAGAGGGTAGTGAGTCGACTTCTTAAGTCCGAGGCACTGGCCCAAATGCTTCAGAGCCCGACTCATCAGTCGATGCCTGACCCTGTCCCTCATTATGTTCCTCCTCCGACTCCGTTGAGCTCAGAGCCAGGGCGTTTCGGAACCGAGACTGTGGTAGCGTCAGAGCCGATACAAATGTCTTCGGCTCCATCGTCGGCTCCGATTTCTTCCTTAGAAGAATCTCGGCGCCGGACTTCCCTCGTCGGCTCCGAGGGGGTGAGTGGCATCGGACCCTTGTCCGACCCCGCTCTCCCTCTCGGGGCTTCGGCGCTGGTGAGTTCGGCTCCAACATCGGCCTCGGAGCCATCACTGTCGGTGCCGAGAGAGGTTTTTAGCTTTTCGGAGTGGGGACCTCTGGCTCTGCCTGACAGGGGTGCGTTCGAGGTCATGCGGAGTGTGTTGGAACCTGGTTCAACTCCACAGTCGGCTCCGTCCGCCCCTCCCTCTTTGGTGCCTCAGGTCAAGTCGACTCACTCCCTCATCCCAGACCGCAGAGAGCCAGCTCCTCAGGAATCCCCTGTGGGGATCTCATCCTCTTCCGTGGTCTCTCCTGAATTGGCAGAAGAGCCCCCTCGGAAGAGAAAGTGTAAGAGGAAACACATAGACTCACCTGAGTCTGTCACCTCTGACACGGATTTAGAGGATTCCGAGGGTTCCCCCCGTTCCCCTTCTGAAGATGTCTCATTTGCAGACATTCTAGAAATCCTTAAGCAGAGGGGAAATTGGCCAGCCCTCAACCCTTCGGAGGATGAATCTGTGTACCTTGAGGCATTTGACTCTCGCCCTTCCACCTCCTGGGTGTCTCCCCCCTTTGACCCCCTCATGCAGGTGGTAGCAAAAAAGGCATGGACGGCTCCTGACTCAGTGGACCCCACTCCCAGGAGACCCTCAAAATTTATCACGGCACCAGCGGATAAACAATTTTTGACCAAGGGAGTTTCTGTGGATGCTATGGTGGTTGCTGCTGCCACTAAGAAGGAACTAGCTGATCCTTCAGTGCCTGTCCATCCACCTAACAAGGAATCTAGGTCTATGGACAGGTACGGGAAGCGGATGTTCTCATCAGCGACCTTTGCAATGCGTTCGCTGAACTACCTATGCCATTTTACTCGTCTTCAAAGAGACTTGATCAAAGAAGCGAGTGACATGTTGAAGGATCCTACAGCTGTGGGTTTTCAGGACAAGATGAACACTCAGCTGGCTACCCTGAACTCCATAGCTCACTCCTCCATGCGCCTCCTTTCGTATGCGGCTGATGGAGCGAGCAGGGCCGCAGGGACAGGTGTAGCCTTACGCAGGCATGCCTGGATGCGGCTATGCAACTTTGCGGACCCCTTTAAAAGCGTCTTTCACTAATTCCCGTTTGATGGATCATCTCTTTTTGGTCCTCAAGTGAAAGAAACCTTGACTAGGTGCGAGACGGATGGCAAGACTCTTTCTGCCGTCGGAGTCCGTTTTCTACTCCTTCTAGGCCTTACCCCAAAGGCCAGAAAAGTGGGAAAATGTGGTTCATAAGCAATCTCAAGGGACTTCGCCTGACGCACAGAGTCGGTTCCCCGCCAGAGGCAGAGGGGGGAACAACAATGGTAGACGTCGCCCTAGAGGCAGGGGGGGTCCGCAGAACCAGGGCAATCGAGAAGCCTTCTCTGATAAGCCCTTTCAGCATCCCTGAGGTGTTGCCCGACTGCCCACCTTCGGAGGCAGTCGGGGGAAGATTGTCACTGTACCCAGAAGCCTGGCTATCCCTGACTCAAGACAAATGGGTACAGCCCATCATTTCTGAAGGCTATTCCATTCCCTTCGTTCGCATTCCAAACCAATCAAAAAAATCCCTTCCAGATGTTCCACCCGCTCAAAGGGATCTTGCAGCTTTGGAAATTTCAAAGCTGCTTGCAAAAAGAGCAATTCAGCCAGTTCCAGCAGACCAGCAAGGATCCGGAATCTACTCCAGGTTCTTTTTAGTTCCAAAGAAAACAGAGGACTGGAGACCAATTTTGGATCTCAGTATCTTGAACAAGTCAGTCAAGAAAACAAGATTTCGGATGGTCACGCTGCAGTCCATCCTTCCCCTTTTGGGAAAGGGAAACTGGATGTGCTCTATAGACCTTCAGGATGCGTACTATCACATAAAAATGAACAGACGCTCCAGAAGATTCCTCCGCTTCAGGCTGGGAACCAGTCATTTTCAATTCAGGGCCCTGCCCTTTGGTCTCACCACTGCCCCCCGGGTGTTTACCAAATGCATGGCAGTGGTAGCTTCTCACCTGAGACGTCAAGGATTCCAGGTGTTTCCATATTTGGACGACTGGCTCCTCACAGCTCCCACCAAGCATCTTCTTCTAATGGCCAGGGACTACACCTTTCGCATTTGTCAAAATTTAGGCATTTCAATAAATTGCGAAAAGTCTGTTTTGTCGCCTTGTCGTACTATTACCTTCATAGGCGCAAATCTAGACACAGTCAACATGTCTGTGAGACTAACAGATCAGAGAATAACAGACATACACAAACTGGTCTCGCTCCTCTTCAGCAGCAACAGAATCAAAGCCAGGTTAGTTCTGAAAGTGTTGGGGATTATGGCGGCTGCCATACCTCTGCTTCCATTAGCCAGATTCCACATGAGAATCCTTCAATGGATGCTCTTCACGCAATGGTCATACCAGCAACTTCCGATGTCCCACACCATTATGATTACGCAGACATGCAGGAATCATCTTCTGTGGTGGATGTCTTCCCCTCAGCTCTTATTGGGAAGACCCTTTGTCCCTTCCCCTCCGGTTGCTACTCTGACAACGGACGCCTCCCTGATCGGGTGGGGGGGGGGGCATTATCAGGGCAGAACTGTCCAGGGCACATGGCAACCAGGCGGATGCCACTTGCACATAAATGTTCTAGAGATGAGAGCAGTGCTTTTAGCGTTGCAAGCCCTTCAAGACTCTCTTCCCTTGGGAACGATAGCAATCCAGATGGACAATATGTCTGTAGTGTGGTATATCAACAAACAAGGCGGAACCAGGTCCTATCCCCTGTGTCGAGAAGCACTCAGACTGTGGCAATGGGCGATTTCTTCTCAGCGGTTTCTGATAGCAACGCACATCCCCGGGAAGTCCAATCAAATCGCGGACAAATTGAGCAGAGCTATCCTCATGCCTCACGAGTGGTCTCTGAAAGACTCTGTTGTGAGAGAAATTTTTCTCAAGTGGGGTCAGCCTTGCTGCGACCTTTTTGCTACTCCCCAAAACAGCAAGTGCAGAGATTATTTCTCCCTATTCCCTTTACCAGGCCAGCCCAGCAGAGACGCTCTAGTCCAAGTTTGGCCCCGGGGACTTCTGTATGCATTTCCTCCCTTCCCACTAATCTCTCAAGTGATACAGAAAGCTATCGCTCAGAAGGCCTCGTTGATCCTCATTGCTCCTTACTGGCCTCGACAGGTTTGGTTCCCCTTTCTACATCATTTTCTGTTGGAGCGACCTTGGCATCTGGACCTAGTTCCAGATCTTTTGATCCATCAGTCGGGTCAGTTTCATCGCTCCTTCCTCTCTGAACCTCACTGCTTGGTTCCTCCAATTCCAACCTTAGCCAGGCTTCCTCAAATATCTCACTCTGTCCGAGATATTTTGATAGCTTCCATAAATCTTCCACTCGGAAGATTTATTTGAGTAAGTAGAAACGTTTCGCCTATTGGGCTCAAGGAAAGGACATAGATCCTTTCACTGCTTCCATCCAAATGGTCCTTGATTTTCTAGCTGAACTCTTCCATGCAGGTTCATCTCCTTCTACTCTTAAAGTTCAATTGGCAGCTATTTCTAACTTTCATGTGGGCATTTCAGAGTCTGCTATCATGTCCCACAAGCTTTGTAAAGCCTTTTTGAAGGGAGTTTTTCTACTCAGACCTCCTATAAGAAATCCTCCTCCTCCTTGGGACCTAAATTTAGTTCTTAGTTCTTTGATTCTTTCCCCTTTCGAACCTGCAGCCTCCTGTTCTTTAAAATTGCTATCATGGAAGACACTCTTTCTGGTAGCTATTACTTCAGCTAGAAGAGTTTCAGAACTTCATGCACTCAGCTGTCGACCTCCTTATCTGTTGTTCCATAAGGACAGGGTATCTTCTGAACCAACCCGTCTTTTTACCTAAGATAGCCTCGGCGTCTAACCTAAATCAAAGCATTGACCTCCTGTGTTTTTCCAGAATATTCTAACAGGTCTGAACAAAAATTGCATTGGCTAGATGTTCATCGTCAGTTAAGGTACTATTTGGATAGAACCAAACAATTCATAAAATCTGACCAGCTATTTGTCTCTTATGCAGAAGGCAGAAAGGGACTTTCAGTTTCAAAGGTATCATTATCTAGATGGCTAACATCTCTGATTTCCCTTGTTTATGAAATTAGACACCAAAAGCTGCCTAACAAACCTAAAGCCCATTCTACCAGAGCTTTGGCTACTTCTATAGCCTTCCAAGACAGACTGCCTATTGACACCATTTGTTCAGCGGCTACTTGGGCTACTCCTCACACTTTCATTTCTCATTATAAGTTGGATTTAGCTTCTAGGCATAGAGCTAACTTTGGTTCCACTGTTCTCAAGAGTCTGTTCCGTTAGGCCACCCAGGACAAGGTGCTAGGACGGTCCCATCCAGCAAGAATGAAGGCGAGATAGACAACTTAACATATAGAAGTTATGTTCTTACCATAACGTTCCATGTTAGTTGTCTTCTCGCTTCTTCTTCCCACCCTCCTTCCCCTGGCCTGGACAGACCTAGAGGAGTTTGATTGTGACCTCTCTTTCTACCACCTCTTTACTTTAGGTATATGCTCTGCTGTGCATATTTCCTAGATCAGGATGTAGGTCACCCTTCTCTTCACCCTTGTTTATAGAGGTGGATTTTGTTTCTAGTTATTCTGCTACTATTATAAGCTGGGCCTAGCTTACAGACGAGATCTGAGGTAACTCACGCCTAGCATTGTGGGATATAAGGGGAGCCTCGAGCCGGTGGAACCAACTCTCGAGCTTTTAGAGTGGCCGAGTCGGAGCCGAGGTCAGCTCCGAACCCATCCAGCAAGAAGAAGGCGAGAAGAAGACAACTGACATGGAACGTTATGGTAAGAACATAACTTCTATTTCTCCATATTAAGGCAGTTAAAGCACAAGAATAATTGCCTTTAGAAACATACAAAAATAACTTAAACCAATAATAAAGCATTAACTTAATGTTACTCAAACATACAAAAAAAATGATTAGCCTTTTTTTTCTAAGTATATCACTCACCTTTTGTAAAAACCCTTAACGGGTCAGTCCAAATGATTGCAGTAATTTAAAGTAAGGATTAGAAGGGACAATGAAAATATTTCAAGACCATTTTCCAACAGTCACTCATTTGGAGAGATATTCTATCCACATTAACATTTTTTACTATTTAATTATAATTGATGATGTTAAGTTGTCAATCTCGCCTTCATTCTTGCTTGATGGGTTCGGAGCCGATCCTCGGCTCTGACTCGGCACTTGCTAAGCTCGAGAGTCACTTTTACCAGCTCGAGGCAGCCCCATATCCCATGATGCAGCGCGGTAAGTACCCAGATCTCGTTTGCCGCTTCGCTGATGAGGTCCTCCTTTTACCAGCTCCTGGTAAGTGATTCATACACTACTGCTTTTGCCCCTTTTTCAGTTTAAAATTAAAATTTAAACTTATATTTAATAGTTTTACACTAGTTTTACTCCCTTTCTGACTAAAATTCCATTCTGTCCTTAAAGTTTTTAGTCAGGCCTTCTCCCATCCCATCCCCCCCCCCCCCTTGTTAGGGTGTGTGTGTGTGTGTGTGTGTGTGTGAGAGGATAGTTTTATTCTCATTTTTTGTCTGATATTGTAATATTTCTTGGACAGGTGTTGTGTGTGTGTGTTTTTTACACCATGTCTAAGGAAAGGGTCTCAGGCTTTAAGAAGTGTGACTCGTGCTGTCAGAAGATGTCTCTGACAGACGGTCACACTTCTTGCTTATACTGCCTGGGACCTCTCCACCTGCAGGACTCCTGTGCAATTTGTCATTCCTTTAGCCAGAGAGTCCTGCAGGAAAGGAGGAATAAGCTGATTTTGAGGGGCCTTCTTAAGCCGGAGGGCTCTCCGGCTAAGTCAGCTCCATCTAAGACTTCTTAGTCTTCCAAGGCCCAGGCTTCAGTGTCCAAGCCTGCGGCCTCGGCTCCGACTCTTCCAGAGTCGAGATCGGCTCTGGCTGGAGCCGATTCTGGTTTGCTCAAACCTTCGGCACCAATGGCTATCGGTGCCGATTCTGATTCGGCCACTTCGGTGTCGGCTCTGGTCGGCTCCGATCACCATGTGGCTCAGGCTTCGGTGTCGGCGCCGACCGGTTCCGACACCCTTACTTTTAGGTCTGTATCGGCTCCGGCCGGAGCCGATGCATTGAAACTTTCTGTCGGTGCCGAAAAGTTGTCGGCTCCGACAGCTTCCATGGGTTCGTCGGCTCCGATGGTTCCTTCGAGGAAGAGATCTAGGTCTCCTTCCTTGGAGCCGATACTCTCGGCTCCGGCTTCTCCTCTCCTCTCGGAACGGAGCCATCGGAGCCGATCATCCAGGTCATCCAGGCTTTCTGACCATGATTTAGAGAGAGTGGTCAGTAGATTATTAAAATCACAGGCACTGGCCCAGATGCTACATAGTCCGTCTCAACAGACGACTATTAGTCCACACCCCATTGCATTTCCTCCTTCGACTCTACCTCAGAGTTTGGAGTTGGAGTCTTCGGGAATGGTTTCTGCTACGGCTGAGGGACAGATCCCCCCTTCTGCTCCTTCAGCCTCTACTCTTATCTCCTCTTCGAGACCTTCCTTAGAGGGATTCGGTGGTCGGGCTTCCCTGGTCTCCTCCGAGGGGGTGAGTGGCATCGGACCCTTGTCCGACCCCACTCTTCCCCTTGGAGCCTCGGCCTTGGTGAGCTCGGCTCCGACATCTGCCTCGGAGCCTTCCCTTTCGGTGGGTCCTGGAGTTCCTGGTTCTTCGGAACGGGTTCTCTTGGACCTCCCCGGGAGGGGAGCATTCGAGATGATGAAGAGTGTGCTGGCCCTGGACTCAGCCAGCAGTCTGTTCCCTTAGCTCCTCCCTCTATGGTGCCTGTCGATATCTCTGCCACTTCTCTTGCTCCCGGACCCAGAGATCCTCCGTCTCAGGTTTCCCCACTGGGAAGAACCCCCTCTTCCGAGGATTCTCCTGATCAGTCAGGAGATCCTCCGAGAAAGAGGACCTGTAAGAGGAAACATGTAGACTCCCCCGAGTCTATCACTTCAGATACTGACTTAGATGAGTCAGAGGGATCCCCAAGATCCCCCTCTGAGGATGTCTCCTTTTCAGACATCCTAGAACTCCTTAGACAGAGGGGAAACTGGCCCACCAATAATCCCTCTGAGGATGAGTCGGTATACCTAGAGGCGTTTGGATCTCAGCCCTCCACCTCCTGGGTGTCTCCGTCTTTCGACCCCCTTATGCAGGTTATCGCTCGAAAGGCGTGGGCTGCTCCTGACTCTGTAGAGCCAGTCCCTAGGAGGCCTTCTAAATTTATTACTGCCCCATCGGACAAGCAATTCCTCACAAAAGGTGTCCCTGCTGATGCCATGGTGGTGGCGGCTGCCACTAAGGAACTTGCAGATCCTTCCGTACCTGTCCATCCTCCTAATAAGGACTCTAGGACCATGGATAGGTATGGTAAGCGGATGTTCTCTTCAGCGACCTTTGCTATGCGTTCGCTGAACTACCTATGTCACTTCACCAGACTCCAGAGGGATATCCTTAAGGAGCTAGGTGAAGTAGTACAGGATCCTACAGCTGCAGGGGCTCAGGAAAAAATTGCTTCGCAGCTAGGAACCCTTAATTCTATCGCTAACTCCTCCATGCGACTGATATCATATGCTGCAGATGGAGCGAGTAGGGCCGCAGGTACAGGTGTGGCTCTTAGACGCCAAGCCTGGATCCGGCTCTGTGATTTTGCAGATCCCTTTAAGGCGTCCTTCACAAACTCTCCCTTTGACGGGTCAGCTTTGTTTGGCCCTCAAGTGAAGGAAACGTTGACCAGGTGTGAGCAGGACGGCAAGACTCTTTCTGCCGTAGGGGTCCATTTTTCCACCCCTTCTAGACCTTACCCCAAAGGACAGAAGGGTGGCGAAATGTGGTTCCGCAAATCCCAAGGAGTCACGCCAGATTCACGTGGTCAGTTTACCCCTAGAGGCAGAAGGGGTAACAATAACAGACGCCGCTCTAGAGGCAGAGGGGGTCCACAAAACCAGGGAAGCAGAGAACCTCTCTCTGACAAGCCCTTTCAGCATCCCTGAGGTGTTGCCCGGCTGTCCATCCTTGGAGGCAGTTGGGGGAAGACTATCGCTGTACCCAGAAGCCTGGCGTTCCCTCACTCAAGACAGATGGGTACAGTTGATCATATCCGAGGGTTCCAAAATTCCTTTCGAGGAAAGTCCTTTCTATCACTCAAATTCCCTTCCAGATGTACCACCCGGTCTAAGGGAAATTGCAGAGTTAGAAGTCTTAAAACTACTGCAAAAAAGAGCCATTCAGCCAGTTACAACAGATCATTCAGAGCCCGGAATCTACTCAAGGTTCTTTTTGATCCCCAAAAAGACGGGAGACTGGAGACCAATATTGGATCTCAGCAGACTCAACAGGTCTGTGAGGAAGACAAGATTCCGAATGGTCACACTTCAGTCAATTCTGCCCTTCTTACAGAAGGACAACTGGATGTGCTCAATAGATCTTCAGGATGCGTACTATCACATAAAAATTCACAGAAGCTCCAGGAGATTTCTCCACTTTCGGCTGGGGTCCAGTCATTTCCAGGTCAGAGCCCTGCCCTTTGGCCTCACTACAGCCCCCAGAGTGTTCACCAAATGCATGGCAGTGGTCACGGCTCACCTGAGACGTCAAGGATTCCAGGTGTTTCCGTATCTCGACGACTGGCTCCTTTCAGCCACCACCAGGCATCAGCTTCTTCAAGCCAGGGATTACACAATAAATCTTTGTTCTCAATTGGGCATATCGATCAACTCCGAAAAATCATCCTTATTGCCCTGCCAGTCTATTACTTTCATAGGCACAAACTTAAACACTGTTCGGATGTCAGCTACCCTTACAGATCAAAGAATCTCAGACATTCAAAGTCACGTCAGGATCATTCTAGCCAACAGGAAAGTACAGGCCAGAATGGTTCTAAAGGTGTTAGGCCTCATGGCTGCGGCCATTACCCTTCTTCCCCTGGCTCGCTTCTATATGCGCCTTCTTCAATGGATGTTGTTCACTCAGTGGTCTTACCAACAACTTCCAATGCGTCACCAAATACTGGTGAGACAGATTTGCAAGAATCATCTTGCTTGGTGGATCACTTCTCCCCAGATTCACCAAGGCAGACACTTTGTAACCCCATCCCCAGTAGCCACTGTCACTACGGATGCCTCCCTGATCGGGTGGGGGGGGGGGCATTATCAGGGCAGGATGGTTCATGGGACGTGGCAACCTTTCGAATACCACCTGCACATAAATGTCCTAGAGATGAGAGCAGTGCTTTTAATGTTGCAAGCCCTCAACGACTTTCTTCCCTTAGGGACAATTGCAGTCCACACAGACAACATGTCTGTAGTTTGGTATATCAACAAGCAGGGCGGAACCAAGTCCTACCCCTTGTGTCGAGAAGCGCTCAGACTTTGGCAATGGGCGATCTCCTCTCATCGGTTTCTGGTAGCAACGCATATTCCTGGGAAAACCAACATTTTAGCGGACAGATTGAGCAGAGCTATTCTCATGCCTCACGAGTGGTCTCTCAAACAATCTATAGTGGAAGAGATTTTTCTGGAATGGGGTCACCCATGTTGCGATCTTTTTGCTACTCCCCAAAACAGCAAATGCCCAGACTTCTTCTCTGTCTTCCCTCTGCCAGGCCATCCCCCCAGAGACGCTCTGACCCAGGATTGGCCCCAGGGACTTCTTTATGCATTTCCTCCATTTCCTCTGATCCCTCAAGTTATCCAGAAAGCAACCGTTTTGAGAGCCAAATTGATTCTCATTGCTCCTTATTGGCCTCGACAAATTTGGTTTCCGTTCCTTCGTTGTCACCTTTTGGTGCAGCCTTGGCATCTGGACCCAGTGCCAGATCTTCTGATTCACCAATCCGGTCAGCTGCACCAGTCTATCCCTTCTCTCAACCTCACAGCATGGTTGCTCCACTTCCTTCCTTAGCCAGGCTTCCTATGATATCTAACCCTGTTAGAGACATCATAGTAGCTTCCTTAAAATCCTCTACCAGGAGGATTTATGCTAGCAAATGGAAACGTTTTTCTTATTGGGCTAAAGCCAAGAATATTGATCCCTTCACTGCTCCTGTTCAAGCAGTTTTGGATTTCTTAGTGGAGATTTTTCACGCGGGCTCCTCTTCTTCCACAGTCAAAGTTCAGTTGGCTGCTATCTCGAACTTTCATGTCGGGTTCGCAGACCACAACATTATGTCCCACAGGCTTTGTAAAGCCTTCTTGAAAGGAATTTTCCTCCTGAAGCCTCCAGTCAGGAGTCCTCCTCCTCAATGGGATCTAAATTTAGTGCTGACATCCTTGATTCCTCCCCCCTTCAAGCCAGCTGTTTCTTGTTCCCTGAAATTTCTTTCATGGAAAACTTTATTCCTGGTTGCTATTACATCAGCTAGGAGGGTGTCTGAACTTCATGCTCTATCTGTTCGCCCCCCCTATTTAGTCTTCCACAAAGACAGAGTATCATTGAGAACTAATCCGACCTTTTTGCCTAAGGTCTCCTCAAAGACTAATTTGAATCAAGCCATTGATCTCCCTGTATTTTTTCCAAACTATACAAACAGATCGGAACAAAAATTACATTATCTTGATGCCCACCGCCAACTCAGATATTATTTGGACAGAACAAAACAATTCAGGAAATCCGATCAACTCTTTGTTTCCTATGCTGATAATAAGAAAGGCCTTCCTGTCTCAAAAGTGACCTTATCTAGATGGCTTTCTTCTGTCATCTCTGAAATTTATTGGCTCAGGGGAAAACAGCTGTGCTCGAAACCGAAAGCACATTCAACCAGAAGCTTAGCTACTTCTACAGCCTTTCAAGCTAGACTTCCTTTAGACACTATTTGTGCAGCAGCCACTTGGGCCACTCCGCATACTTTTGTTTCCCATTACAAATTGGATTTGGCCTCCAGGGACAGAGCCAGCTTTGGCTCTACAGTTCTCAAGAGTCTGTTCCATTGAGCCACCCAGGATAGAGGTGCTAGGGACGCGGTCCCATCAAGCAAGAATGAAGGCGAGATTGACAACTTAACATTGAGAAGTTATGTACCTACCATAACGTTCCATGTTAGTTGTCTTCTCTCGCCTTCTTTCTTGCGACCCTCCCTCCTTCCCCCCAGCCTGGACAGACCTTTCTCTACAAGGAGTTATACTTCTGAAGACCATACAGAGCTGGTCCTTCTACCATCCTGCAGGTTTTTCTCTCCTTCTTTCTTCCCTTGGGAAATTGTTATGCTAGGTGCTATTGCCCCTTTGTCAACAAACGAGATCTGGGTACTTACCGCCTTGCATCATGGGATATGGGGCTGCCTCGAGCTGGTAAAAGTGACTCTCGAGCTTAGCAAGTGCCGAGTCAGAGCCGAGGATCGGCTCCGAACCCATCAAGCAAGAAAGAAGGCGAGAGAAGACAACTAACATGGAACGTTATGGTAGGTACATAACTTCTCATTTTCCTCATGGATCTCTTCCTCTGTTCCTTTAATTGGAATCCCCTCCTACAAAGCTTTCTTTACCTTTTCATGACTGTCCTTCCTCCGATAGTCCATTTATTTTTTAAAGAGTAGAAAATGTTTTGAGAGAACATTTCTTAGTTCCTGGGTAATGTTGACTGGTTATGTACTGAATTCTGCTTCTCATGACAAGAACTCACATGGTGCTGTTAATAATGTCATAAATACGTTTGATTCTGCAGCTGCCATAAGTTTTGGTACCTGTTGAGAATATCTTCATCATGGTGGAGTAGAGTAGCTTGATTTTTGAGCTTACTTCCTTGCACTTAAATTTATTCCATTTAAGTCTAATTTAGGGGGAATAATCATTGTCCATGAAAATCCTCACCAATCCTATCATGGGTGTTTTTTCTTTACTTCACAGTTTCAAAGGCAAAGCCTCTTTTATTTAATCATTTTGAAATTTAGCTATGATCAGTCAATGGGTTTTCTCCCTGTTAGCAGTGGTGGTGGGGGGGGGGATAACTTACATGCTCTGTCATTCAGGATTTCGTCCTGTGGTACCTCTCTCCATTTACTAATCTGTTTCGTAAAAGCTTAACACGCAATGCTTTACAATTTTTCTGATATAGTCATGAAGTAGATATTTCCTTGTCATTCTAAGTCCTTAAGTTTAAGAGACGGCTCCTATCGTGAAGCCTCCAGCTCTACCATTCTTTGTTGCATTTCTTTGTCTTACTTTCTCAATCCATTGTGTATTTGATCCAACTTTTCTTCCGTTTTAGTGGTGACTTTCTCATCTGGTCTATTAGCCACGAGGTTCACTTGGAAAATTATATTTATATATATATATATATATATATATATATATATATGTGTGTGTGTATATTTTTTAAGGCACTTTTCTTTTTGGAGTCATACAGGTGACAACTTCATGAACTGTTATTTTGTGTGTATGTACTGTGGGCAAAGGGATACTAACTTTTTAACAGTTTATTTTTATTTCCTGCATTTGGAGAGAGAACAAATTTGCATTACTTGCATTCATTCATGCCAGAAGTCCCTGATATCTTGGCTTTTTGGCATTCAGAAGCATTCATGTACTGGTTAGTCATTGCTCTATCCTGATAAATTATGGCTATAAATAACTGCTAATTTCTTGTAAAGATTTAGTTTACAGTTGACCACATACTGTATAATGGGGGCAGGATATCAGGCTTTATGGATGTCATTGTTGAAAGCATTGAAAGAACAGGTGTCCATATGGGACCTTGACAGACACCTTATATATGTAGTTTTGGGGGAGTAGGGTGTGAGACCAGTGGACCTACTGCATTCAGTTAGAAAGGCAGTTATCAAACCATTGTAAGTGTTTGTCTTAAAACTGAGGTCAGAGTCGAAACTGAGGTTAGAGTCAGGAGAGGAGGACTGGGTGAAACAATGGTGAATACATTAGAAACATCAATTAAAAGGAAATGTAGTTTCTTAGGTATTAAGTTTGACTTGGACATACTTAATGCTAGTAGAGCAGTTCTGGTGCTGTGTCTTACTAGGAAGCACTGTTGCTTTATAGAGAAGTGACTGATTCGGAGTGTGTGTGCAAATATTTAGTTTATGTATGCTTCCTTGTAATATTTTGAAGAGAGGGGCAAGTAGTACAATTTGCCTGTAGTTTACTAGCTTTAGGCAGGAGCTGCCTTTGTGAAACGTGGAATTCTAGAGGTTCTTACATATTTTTGGTACAGTGGATTCTTTCATAGATCGGTTAATTAGTACTGATACTGGCTAGGGTATGTCACCAGCTGCTAGGTTAAGTTACTCTCGTGGGAGTTATCAGAAGAAAGATTTTTTTTAAAGTTTATGTAGAAATTTCTTAAAATGGTTTGTTGGTATAGTGTAAAGTCTGAAGGGATGTTAGGTTGTTCCGTGTTGCAGGAGAATGATAGGACAAGTCTGATATTTTCCCCTGGTTTAATTAGCTGGGAAATGAGGATTTACCAAAAGACTTTTGGCTGAATTATGCAGTAGTCTTGTTCTCTGAGAAAGTAGAATTTTTAAAATACTTAATCATGAAGTTCTTTGTAGTAAGTTGTGATCTGTTCTGTTTTATGGTGGCAGTATTTTCCTTGCTTAGTCATTTTGGTGTATCAGGATTTTTGTGTGACTATTTAGATATGGTGCATTGTTTACTTTTACCTCTTTATGTCTTAATGGAGCAAAGTACAGGATACCAAGAAATGTTTCATTGAAGTATGAAACAGTGTCATCTGTTTCAGTCAAAATTTAGATCACTGAACACATAAGATCCTAAATCCTGAACAGCTGGGTCAATTCCTAGGGAAGTATTGTCACTGTGGTAGTTCCCAGGGGTAGATGACTTCCCAAATGATACAATAATGCACTTTATTGAATTTAGTTTCAGACTATGATTTTGACACCAGTAATTTATTTGAGACAAACCTTCCTGCATGATGGCTAAGTCATTTAAGGACTCAATGACTACTCCTAGCTTATAGTAATTTGCTAACTTAGTCAGCCAGAGTCCATAGGCATTGGCTTTTACTTCAGAAAAATAGATGCCAAACAGAAGTTGTCCCATCACAGAACTATGGGGAACTAAAGTAGTGACTGGTCTTTCCGTGGAGGTGAATTCCACTATATGATTATCTGTGTCCTATCTATGAGCCACTTGGCAATCTAGCAGATGACATAGAGGTTTATCCCCAGTTTATTTAGCTTTTCTACTATGCTTGAATGGGGAATTGTGTAAAATGATTTGGCTAAGTTAAGGTATACAATATGTATCATTTTGTTTCATCCATTGCTTTGGAGACTTTTTCAAAAAAAAAAAAATCCACCAAGTAGAGTAAGCATGTCCTGCTCTTGACAAATACAAATTGAGACGGGTCCAGTGTTTGGCGGTTCCCTGTGTCCTGATTGATTAATTCCATAACAAGCTTTTCATCACTTTGCATATGAGGCTGGTCTGACTTATGGATCTGTAATTGCTTGAGCCTGTGGAAGCTCCTCCCTTTAGCGGGGGTACAACTGTAGCTGTTCTCCATTCACTTGGTACAAAACCTGTATTGAGGCTGAGATTGAAGAATGTTGTTAAGGGTATAGCTAAATTGTGCTTCATGTTATTTAAGATGTCTCCAGGTGCATTGTCAGGACCCATTAATGCAGTATTTTTAGCTTTTGTTAGCAATTTTAGGATTTGTTCTTGTGTGATAGCTGGAGATGAGCCTGTTTCAGGTATATCTTGAGGGGGAGACATAGGGGTAAAGTTAGAGTTTATTTTATCAGCCAGTAGATTCGCTGTATCTTCATCCTCAATGTAGGTAACATCATTCACTATCAGCGCAGCACATTCCTGCATTGTTGTTTTGAGATTATGAACATAATTAAAAAATGCCATGTGATTGTCTTTGGCTTGGGTAGCTATTTTATCCTCAAACTGGGCTTTGGTGTATTTCATTAAGCTTCTGAGTTTGATTATTTCAGTGACAAAGGCTCTAACATTTTGGGAGTTACTCCTCTTACCTTTGATCAAAATTCTCTTCCTTTTATTTTAAAGCTTGTTGATTTTATGGTTCCACCATGTAGGTTTGTTTCTGGGGTATGCCCTGCATTTGTTCCTATGTGGTACAGCTGCATCTATACTGGTATTGTGTGGTGATGTATATGTCTATGTATTCAGTGGAGTTAATTGGGTTTGGTGGAGTTTTGAAGCTTGCCACTGTATCACTTAGGAGCAGGTAGTTTGTCTTAAAGAAATTTCTAAAGTTACCTAGGTTGGAACTGCTCTCTGGTTTCAGTTTTATTTTGAAGGAGACTGCTTTATGGTCAGACCTAACAGGTAATGAAGGTATGCAAAGGATGGTGCAAAAAACTCCCATATTAATAAAGGCATGATTCAAGCTGTTCCCCCGAGTAGGTACTCTAATTGTTCCAGGCATTTGTATGAACAAGGTCTAGGAAACTCTGTGTTTGTGTACTAGTGGTGGTGCAGGTTTCACAGTCTATAGTTGGGTAATTTAGATCACCTAGGAAAATGGTATTGAGTAGATAGGTGCTCTGGCTTGCTTTTGTCATAGAGGAAGTTCTATAGCTAGCTCATATATGGTATGGGACCTTTCTGATGGTTATTTGGACATGAAGAAGCTCTAGTGCATCATGCTGCTTTACCAACCTTGATGTGAGTTTCTTCTGAATATAGCTTGATATATCTCCACCTTTTTTCTCCTCCTGCATAGTAGCTGGTTTAAATGTGTGGAAGGTATTCTGTTATTTTACACCATGCCTAATGTCGCTAGATATTAAATGTCAGTGTCTTCCAGGGTGAGAAGAACTTGGAGGGAGTGGAGTTTCTTGTTCAGGCTCCTGGCATAGATCAGTAACACCTTCATATTTTCCTTTACTTGTTTCATTGTATTAGTAAGTTTATCAGTTAATAAGTTTATCAGGTTGGCATTCCCTAAAAAAGCTATTGGAGGTGGACATGCCTTTACCAATAATCGAAACTCTAAAAAGGATGTAGACCATCACTTGTGAAGCACTGTGGTCTATCATTTCCTGCCAAGCTAACAAATATTGAACACTCTTTGAATTACACCAAACACTAAGCCAATTACTGATGATGTCAATTTTCATTCTGTCCTCAGCCGTTGGGTTTGGATCCGATCCTCAGATCCAAATCAGCCTTTACTAAGTTTGTGGCAACTAAGAAGCTCTTGAGCTTGTTCCTTGCACATAATGCACCAGCCTTAAGGTACCTCAGGTCTCATTTGCCACTTTCCTTGAAAGACATGATTAACCTAGCTCTCAAGCTTTTTCAGATAAGTGCATATTTTCATCTAAATCTCTGCATTTCCTGTTACTTACCTCATATGAATTCGTATTTCTCCTGTTACCATAGTTGATAATTTTACTTCTCTTAAACTTTCATACAGTGTGTACTTCATAAATTGCTGGCATTAGTAATTTCTTTTTCTCTCTACACTTAGTGTAGCACTTTTACTACAATCATTGGTAGTTTTTTCTGACTACCTTCTGTCTTTCCAAACAAAAAAAAAAAGAAAATCTGTATAGTTGCAGTATAAAGGTGGAAAAAGACTCCACTGAGTTTAAAAAGTGCATTAAGGGTGAGCATAAACTACTGATATCTGATGCCCATACTTAGTGTGTTTACTGTCTCTGGTCTTTGCATTTACAATAAGATTGTTCCATCTGCCATGGTTTCAATGCAAGGGCTTTAGTTGAAAGGAAGAACAAACTTATTTTGAAAGGATTACTGCCATTTGCTTTTGGAGAGGCAATATCTTGGCTCAATCCCTCAAAAGTAAAGAGCTGAAGCCTTCTTCTTGTCTGAAACCATCCACCTCATCCACCCCAGTTTCGAAGTCATCTAAGAAAAGGCTCAAGCTGGATCCGATAAGATCCAAAAATGTTCTTCGTCTTCCCTTGCTGCAGTCCTGACTATTGGGTATAGTCCGCGTCCCAGTCGGCCCGAATACCAGAGTATAAGGCTGACGTCGGTCATGGCGCCTTAGACTGACGTCAGTACGTCAGGGTACTAATGCGCATGACCGACGTCATTTCCTCAGTCTTTTTTGCCGCATGGTCCGATGCAGAAGCAATTTTGCGAGTGCAGGTTGGCGTTCTGAGATTTTCCGAAACCGGAGTTTCAGACCGAAACAGAGTTGGCTAAGTAACCGTTGGGGAACATTTTGGTTTTTTCTTGCCTCAGTATTTAACCGGATGTCAGAAAAAGTGAATAACTGTATTTCTTGTGGGAAGCAGATACCGCATAGGGATTATCATACGTTGTGTATACCTTGTTTAGGGCCTGAGCACGACGTTGTTGGTTGCCGCTCTTGTGCTAGATTTAACAAGCGCACTATTAAGAGGAGGCTTGATTGTGCTAGGTTAGTGTTTGGGAAGCGTTGCAATTATAATATGCCGTCGGATGCTCCGGCGCCCGCTTCATCCAAGAAGCGCAAGGACAAAACAGTGAAGCCTAGGGGTGAGGAACCGGCAGTCCCGGACGTCGGTTCTTTAGCAGGCTCAGGGGAGCCAGAGGTTTTGCCAGGAGTCTCTATGGAGTCTGAGGCAGATACTTTACTGTTACAGGATGTGCCCTCTCAGGAGGTAGGCCAGGCTGAGGGGCTTCTCAGGTAACTGTTCTTCCCTCTCTTCCCAAGGTAGTTAGGGCCTCTCCTTCTGTTGCCAAAGCTTCTTTTAGAGGTAGGCCAAGTTCAGCTTCTGTGGGGGCTTCTCCTAGCATTTCGGGCTCTGTGCCTAAGAAACATATGCTTAAAATGGCAGAAGATTTGATTACTCTGATTAGAGGTTCTATGCCCCCGCCTGATAAGAGGCCTAGGGTGGAACAGGAGTTTGATAGTTTTGAACAGTGTTCACAGGCTTCAGAGTCTTCTGTGGAAGACTTGCAAGAGTTTCCTACTTATTCTGATTCTGATGTGGATGATTCCACTCCTACAGCTTCTCCTCCTGAGGATTTTTCATTTTCAGAGACTCTTCACTCCATGAGGGAGCACTTTAAATGGGAAGGCCAGGATTACTCTGATTCCAGGAAAAGACTTAGGGAATTCTTGTTTTTACCCCAGCATAGGCCCTTGGCTATTCCTCCTGTGTTGAATGTGGTGGAGGATGTTTTTGCAGAGGCTTCCCTGAACCCTGACTCCTTGCCTCCTGCTCCTGTTAAGCCTGATAGGTATTATAGGGTGCCCGAAGCTCATAAGTATTTGTTTAAGAGTCCCAGGGCGGACCCAGAAACTGTTTCTCAGGGGCCTAAAGGTGTTAAAGCTTCTGTGGTTAAAAATCCTGTACCCTCTGATAAAGAGGCAAGGGCTTTGGATAGGTGGGGTAAGAAAGTATATACTTCTTCCACTCTAGCCATGAGGGCGTTGAATTGTCAGTTTCATATGCTGAAATATCAGAATTATCTCCTTTCACAATTGAAATCTAAGGTGGATGCTTTGGCGGAAGGTATTGAGTGTAAAGAATTGCTGGATTTGGTTCATGTGTCTGAGCAAGTGGGTAAGCATTCTTTGCAGTGTGGTTTTGATGCTGTTCAGGCCTCCTCGAGGGTGGCTGCTACTAGTTCTGTTCTTCGCAGACATGCCTGGTTGAAGGATCAGAATTTAGCTGAGCATGTTAAGACCAGGATTTTGGATGCTCCTTTACAGTCTGATGTGTTGTTTGGACCGCCTGTGGAAGCAGTTTTAAAGAAAATGGAGGACAAAGCTAAGTCTATGCAGACTGTTAAAGATTCCTTGCAGGTGCAGCCTCCGAAGTTTAGTAGAAATTGGCCTGCTAAGGGGTGGACATATCCTGCTTATGGTTCCCAGTCTAGGGGTAGGTCTAGACGTGGTAGGGGCAGGGCTCAAGGTTCGTTTAGGCCTAGATCAGACAGTTCACCTGCTCAGACTTCTGGTGAGGGCAGGGGTCAGTCCTTTCGTAAGCAGAACCAATGACCTGCCTTTTCAGCTGCCAGTGGATTCTCGTCTGGCAGCTCCTTTGGGAGGAAGATTGTCTCTTTTCAAAGAAAACTGGGATTTAATCACTCAAGACAGATGGGTGCTGGATATCATTCATCACGGTTACAGATTTTATTTCCACACAATGCCCCCTTTCAAAGGCATGCCAGATGTTCCTCCTCCACAAAGAAAAGAGGCTCACAAGCAAGTTTCTCAGTTACTCCAGATAGGGGCCATTCAGCCAGTCCCTGTATCAGAAAGGGGCTTGGATTTTATTCTCGCCTGTTCCTAGTACCAAAGAAGGGGAACATGTGGAGACCAATTTTGGATTTATCTATCCTCAACACTTATCTGGACATTCCCAAGTTCAAGATGTTGACGTTACAGCAACTGTTACCTCTGCTGGGCAAGGATCACTGGATGGTAACTTTGGATCTCAAGGAAGCTTACCTTCATGTGCCTATAAGGCTAAGTTGCAGAAAGTATCTGCGGTTTCGAACTGGAGATTTTCATTATCAGTTCTCTGCATTGCCCTTTGGCTTATCTACTGCGCAGAGTATTCACAAAGGTTCTGGCTCCAGTGATAGCTTACTTCAGGCTTCAAGGCATTCAAATCTATCCTTACTTGGACGATTGCCTGATTCTGGCTCAAGAAAAGGAAGACCTTCTACAGCATCTGGAATATGTCATAGCAGTGCTAAGATGCCTAGGGTATTCTGTGAACGAAATAAAGTCCAGTCTAGTACCCTCTCAAGACATGTGCTTTCTGGGTGTGAGACTGAATACAGCAGCCCAGATGGCCTTTTAACCCCGGACAAACAAAAGAGTCTGTCACTTTACTTCCATCAACTATCTCATCAGTCCGTGCTGACTGCAAGGACAGTCCTTCAAGCATTAGGGTTCATGGCATCTTGTATTCTGGTGCTTCCCAATGCCAAACTGCATATGAGGAAGCTGCAATGGTATCTCAAAATGTATGGACTCAGCACTGCCAAGATTTCGACACTGTCATTCACATAATACCTTGCCTTCAAAAGGAATTCTTGTGGTGGGCTCAGGAATGTCACCTAAACAAGGGACTCTCTGTGACCCGGCCAGAGGCGAGTCAGATTTTAACGACAGATGCCTCGGACACTGCTTGGGAGCTCATCTAAATGGAAAGTGGATACAAGACAAGTGGCCTGCCAGACTACAGCATCTACATATCAACATGAAGGAGATGTTAGCAGTCCAGTTTGCATTGATGGCGTTCAAGGAGTTACTTCTTCCAGGGCAGGTGTTGATTCTGACAGACAACACAACTGTCATGTGGTACATCAACAAGCAAGGGGAACACATTCTTATCCTCTATGCAGGCAAGCAATGATTTTATGGGAGACTGCGTTAAGCCTGCAACTGACTCTTCAGGCAAGGTTTCTGCCAGGAGCACAGAACTCCCTAGCAGATGTATTAAGCAGACAAATCATGGATCCCCACGAGTGGAAACTGGATCTTCATGTATTTCAGAAATTGACAGTGTCATGGGGAACTCCAGACATAGATCTGTTCGCTTCTCCACTAAACCACCAGCTGCCAAAGTATTGCACAAAGGGGTTTCATCACACAGCTTGGAAAGTGGATGCTCTGTCTTTCAGTTGGAAAAACCTTCATGTCTATGCCTTTCCACCTCTGCCTCTTCTTCCAAAGGTATTATTAAAGGTCAGACAAGACAGGCCACGGATGATTTTGATAGCTCCAGATTGGCCTCGGCAACACTGGTACCCACTTCTAAGGAGTCTTGTAAAGAAGCCTCCATGGCCTTTACCTCTGATTCCTCATCTGTTATCTCAGCAGGACGGTCATCTGCTCAATGTCAAGCTTCAATCTCTTCATCTCACAGCTTGGCATATTCTGTGTTGAAGCACAGCAGGTCTCAGCTTCCTCAACAAGTTTTAAATGTGATTATGGAAGCTAGAAGGCCTAGTACTAGGAGAGTGTACGCAGAAAAATGGAAGAGATTTTTATTTTGGAGTACAGCAAAGAATTTGGAGATTTCAGAGCCTAATTTGAGTGTGGCTCTTCAATATCTTACTGAATTATTGGACAAAGGTTTGTCCTTCTCTTCCATAAAGATTCATGCTGCAGCAATTTCAGCTCACTATGATTGTGACCCACCTTTGTTTTCGCATCCTTTGTTCAAGCAGTTTCTTAGAGGGCAAAGAATATAAGACCCCCACGTAGAGCTCCTACTCCTGCTTGGGATCTCAATTTTGTGTTGGAAAAACTTACTCTACAACCTTTTGAGCCTGCAGCTACTGCTGAATTGAAATATTTGTCATGGAAGACTGCTTTTCTGTTGGCTATTACTTCTGCAAGAAGGGTGTCTGAGTTGCAGGCCCTTATGGCAGTAGAGCCCTTTTGATTTTCCATAAGGACAGGGTATCATTACGTACTAATCCTTCCTTTATGCCTAAGGTGGTTTCTAGTGTGGCTTTAAACCAAACTATTCATTTGCCTACGTTTTTGCAGATCCTCAAAATAAAGGGGAAAAGATTTTGCACACTTTAGATGTACACAGGCAATTGCGTTATTATTTGAGCAGGACTAAGAATTTTAGGCAGTCTCAGCAGTTACTTGTTTCTTTTGCTTTGGGTTCACAGGGCAAGCCTGTGTCAAAACAAACTATTTCTAGGTGGATTGGCTTTTGCATTGCATTTTGTTATTCCCATCATGGCAAAGAGGTTCCAGCTGGGATTAGGCCTCATTCCACTAGGGCTACTGCCACTTCAACAGCATTTCTAAGGGGTGGCAACTAAGGATATTCTGGAAGCAGCTACTTGGAGTTCAGTGCATACTTTCTCTAGGCATTATCACCTGCCTATATACTCTAAGACTAGGGCTGGTTTTGCCACAGCTGTTTTACAAGGCATGTTGTCAGCTCCTGCTACTTTATAATTTGCCAGCCTCCCTTACCTCTGCTTTGGGATTCTACCCAATAGTCAGGACTGCAGCAAGGGAAGACGAAGAACATAGTACAGTTTTGTACCTACCATAAATGTAGATGTTCGAGGATTCCCTTGCTGCAGTCCAATTTACCCTCCCTCCTTCCCTCTGTGTTTTGGGGTGGTTGTGTAGGTGAGTTTACATATATATATATTTTTTGTACATATTGTTGTATATATTGTACATGTTTTTTGGTGCAGGTTGTTTTTGGGACTTGTCTTTTTGGGTCTTCTGACATCTGGGGCAAGAAAAGACTGAGGAAATGACGTCGGTCATGCGCATTAGTACCCTGACGTACTGACGTCAGTCTAAGGCGCCATGACCGACGTCAGCCTTATACTCTGGTATTCGGGCCGACTGGGACGCGGACTATACCCAATAGTCAGGACTGCAGCAAGGGAATCCTCGAACATCTACATTTATGGTAGGTACAAAACTGTACTTTTCCTCACCCTCTGACCTGAAAAAAAAAAAAAAATGATACAACTACCTCAGATTTGATGAAAAAAGCCATCAGATCCAGCTGCATTCAGTCCTATAGCTCTTCCCAGGACAAGATACTTGTCATGCATTGTCCCGGTTCATTCAAGGGTGCCCTCGCCCTTTTTGAAATGTCACTGGGCAAGGATGACTGGATGTGTTTGATAGACCTTCAGGATGCGTACGGTCACAGAAAGATGAATAGATGATCCAGAATGTATCTGTGGTTCCAGCTGGGAGCCATTCACTACTAGTTCAGAGCTTTGCCCTTTGGTTTCATCACAGCCCCCAGGGTGCTCACCAAATGCATGACAGTAGCAGCAGCTTACTTTGGATTGCAATGATCCCAGGTGTTTCCATATCTAGATGACTGTCTCATTACCTTCTCGACCAGGCATCGGTTGATAAAGGCAAGAGATCAGGTTCTTCAGACTTGTTCTCATCTGGGAAACTAAGACAAGTCTCAACTACAACCAACTCAAAGTTTGGAATTTATAGTAGCAATTTTCAACACAAAGTCAACGATAATTTCACTGCTTCCCTCAAGAGTACAGACTGTCAGAACTCAGGTCAGAAAATTAATCTGCAGTACCAAAATTTCAGCTAACTTGGTCCTTCAAGCTCTAGGATAAACGTCAGCTGCAATAACCTTAGTACCTTTGGCTAGATTTTACATGAGAATTCTCCAATGAATGGTAGCAATACAATGGTCAATACTTTACCAGTCCATGTCAACTCACATATGAATCACTCAGACATGCAAGAGAGATCTCAGGTGGTAGATTCAATGAGACCATGTTCTTCAAGGCCACCTATTCATTCCCAGTCAGCCCACGGCCCCAGTGACCATGGATGCTTCCCAGATGGGGTGGGGAGGCACTTTCTGGGGAAAACAGTCCAAGGCACTTGGTCCACCGAAGAGGCCAACTTGAATATCAGTGTCCTAGAGATGAGAGCAGTGTTGGTAGCATTGCATGTCTTCAAGGATGCTCCACATCCAAGGACAATTGCATTTAAATGGACAATGTCAGTAGTTTGGTACATCAACAAACAAGGAGGGACCAGATCATACCCCTTGTATCGAGAAGCACTCAGAGTGTGGCAATGGGCAATCTCATCCAGCCACTTTCTCATAGCAATGCACATTCTGGGGAGGTCCAGTGTGATAGCAGACAAATTGAGCAGGTACATTCTTCTACCTTATGAGTAGTCTCTCAACTAGAAAGTGATGGGAATGACTTTTCATCAGTGGGGCAAGCCCTGCTGTGATCATTATGCTTCCTCCCTAAACAACAAATACAGCATCTGTTTTGCTTTAATCCCCCCCACAAGAGAAATCACCAAGGGATGATGTACTTCATGACTGGCCCCCCGCTCTACTTTATGCGTACTCACCAATCCCATTGATTCCAAAATTTCTGCAGAAAGCTGTCAGATTGAAAAACAAAGTCATCCTCATTGCACCTTACTGGCCTCAACAAGTTTGGTTTGCCTTCCTTTGGCCTCACTTACTTCACCAACCTTGGATTCTTCATCCGATTCCAGATCTCCTGTCTCACATAATGGGTATGATCCATCTGAACATTTTAAACATCAGGCTGACAACCTAGTTTTTCCAATTCCATTAATAGCCAGATAATTGATGCTCTCTTCCCCGTCCAACATATACTTTTATCTTCTCATAAACCTTCAACACAAAAGCGCTATACAAGTAAATGGAAAAGATTTGTTTACTGGGTACAACAAAATTGTGTTGACCCATTCTAAGCTCCGATACACAATGTACTTGAGTTTTTAGCTTTACTTTTTTAGAAGGAGCTAGCGCCACAACTATTAAAGTTCATTTAGCAGCGATATCACATTTCCACATTGGGTTTGAAGGTTCTTCAGCAGCCTATCATAGATTATGCAGAACTTTCTTGTGAGGCATTCTTCTTTTGAGACATCCGTTTAAAGACCCTACTCCCCCATGGGATCTTATTCTGGTACTGCAGGCACTAATACATTCCCCATTTGAACCAGGCATTAAATGTGAGCTTAAATATCTTAGCTGGAAAACTGTTTTAGTAGCTATTACGTCTGTTAGACAAATTTCCACTATTCAAGCCTGGTCTTCAAAACCCCATACTTGATCTTTCACAAGGATAGAATGACACTACAAACAAATGCATCCTTCCTTCCCAAGGTCTGAATCTAATCCATTAATTTGCCAGTATTCTTTCCTAATTTTACAACCAAGGACGAATATATGTTACTTTTATTGGATGTTCACAGACAATTGTATTTCTAGCTGCATAGAACAAGAGATCAGAAAAACAGACCAGTTTGTTTGTTTCCTTTGCAGACTTGAAATTGGGTAAATGAGTTGCAAAGGTAACTTTAGTCAGATGGCTGATTGATTGTATTTCATTTATATATGACAAATTGGGTATTACCTTGCCAAAACAAGTACGAGCTCATTCAACTAGATCCATGGCAACTTTTTCAGTCTTTTTCTATCCCGAGCTTCCATGGACAACATATGTGCAGCAGCAACTTAGTCTACTCCCCTTACCTTTGTTAGTCATTACAAGTTGGATCTTGCCTCCAGGGTTAGAGCATCATTTGGTTCAACTGTGCTTAGGATTATCCTTCCTTAGTCCACTCAGGATTGTAGGCAGCCGGGGACTCTATCCCAAGAGTTGAGGACAGAATGAAAATTGACAACATCAGATAAAGAAGTTATATACTCGCCATAACTTTCCATCTGTGTTGGCCCTTTTTGTTTTTCCTCAACGTCCCACCCACCAGCCCCATCCCTTCTGTTCACAAACTGCTGGAAGAATGAGTTCTTAGAGGGACATCACGGTCCTTTATATTGAGCATTAGATATAGTTTCTTCTTATATGGAACACATGCAAGATTAAGTCTTCTGTAATTATGCATGTTAAACATTTCTTTTCTGGTAAATTCAGCAAACAAGATCTGAGGTAGCTTAGGGCTGGTGCATTATGGGTAAGGGACAAGCTCAAGAGCTTCTTCATTAGTATCATCCGATTCTGATCCGAGGATCAGATCCAAACCCAGCAGTTTAAGAAGAATGAAATGGACAACACAGATGGAATGTTATGGTGAGTACATAACCTTTTTTTTTTTTGCTCATATCACAGCATCATCTTTGGAGAAGGTGGAATGCTACACAATGCTAGGCCTAATACCTGCCTTGGACACACAGTCTGAGAGCGCCATCATGTCTCTCTCCATATAATTCAGGGAGGTACACCTCAAGTAATTGACACTAGCATGAACTATGACAGAGTCATACTGGTACTTGTTCAAGGACTTGAGTGCATTCTTGATCAGATGGTTCCTGGTACCAGACAAGCAATGTTTTGTCACTCTTTTCTTGCTCAGCCTGGTAAGAGGAACTTCTGTATGTCTTACAATGCAGTCACATATAACAAGGATGTTTGATTGGGTCAATGTCTGCCTTACTGTCTCAGCACTTTACACGTATAACTGCAACATTTCAGTAGAATTCACGGAAATAAGCAGAGCAGTGCAACTTGCACTGCTGCACTAAATGTGATTCATACTCGTGTAGTCACTGAAATATTGCATCTAATATAACTGAATGTATGTGATTATGAATGGCACAGCTGAACAACATTTTAAACAGCTGCTCAATTTCTTGCCAGACTGTACATGGAAGCAGTGCAGGTTTCTTATCAGACCACACAGGCACTCACTCCCCTACCCAAAAGAAAAAAAATCCTGTGACAACTGATTGATTGAGCATAACCTAAGAGTAAAGCCTTCAGCTGTCACTGGAATTGAGTGTTCAGTCTTTTTCAACCATCCAAAGAGGAGAGTCCTCTGACTGTTCACAGGCTCCAGTGCTGATTTTTTTCTGCATTACTGCTCAGATAAGCCCCATTTCGGAACCCCCTTCCTCTCTTTTTATTATTAGTTATTCCCTTTCTATTTTTATGTTTATTTAGAAAATATTTATTTTAATATTTTATTTATGTCAGTGTTTACAGTAATTCCTGTGGTAATTTCTGATTGTAGCAGTCTTTCTTTAGCTTCTATCTTTGACAAGTGCTTGTTTTTTAGTGAGGAAACTTTCAGTATTTCTCAGAAGTGCAGTGCAGTGCATATTTGTGCTGTTAGACACTAGGGGCTGTCTCTTGCAGCCAGAACCATAAATGAATCATGCTTATTCTTATTGTTGTTGCTCTGCTTTATTTTCATCTTTTGACAGGAAAATATGGCAGAATGTGGATTTTTTAAGCATTTATCCATTGTTTACTATGTAGGTGACTCTACTATGTATGTTTTTAACAATGGACCACAGTTTCATAGCAAATTAAGTTATGTGAATATACTGTTGAGATTTTACTGAATCTCAAAAGAAAATGTAGTTTAAATTGCTATTAAACATTATTTTGTGGCAGTTTACCATGGTTAAAGTGTGTGGAGATTACTTTTAGCACTGATTTGGCACATTGGTTGCTTTGATATACTGGAAATTCTTCAGCTTCTGTCAGTAGTAAAATAATGTTTTTGTGAAAATAGGACACTTCGGCAAAATTCAGTTATATGGGGACATACTTATTAGATACTTTGTTTATTGTGATACATTATGCAGTACTATCAGTTTATTATTCTGGCGAGTATTCTCTCCCCTGATTTGATGGATCCTAATTCTAATACCCCTCATGAAATCTGGTTACATCTAAAATGAAAAAACATGATAAAAATATGCATCAGCCTATGATTAGTGATTCTGTCAGGGCCACTGCTTGCCCCACAGACCACTTACCTTGTGCCCTGTCTCCCTCTAGTGTAGCTTTGCTAGCCACTATGGAAAAGGTTTTAGACACATTCCCCGGAGCTGTTCCATTACCTTACACAGGTATGGAAGAGCCAATCCCTTTAGGTGCATTAGTACTCAGTGATAAGAGACTCCTTGCCAGATATAATACTCTCCCTGGGTATTTTATGTAGTGGTGAAGTTCACAGTAAAAAGAAACAGACGCTTCATCATAAATCTGATAATTAGATTATAACTGTTTATAAGGCTGATATGGTTCTCTTGGCTAAGAGTCTTTTGCAGACATCTAATTCTGGTGGTTGTGTTTTCATACATGGTTTAAGTTCTAGTTTGGCTTGAGATATTTCTGTTAGTTCAGAGATTGATGAGAAATCTGATGAGGTCAACGATGATTTCGTAGCTGACGCCAAGTCCAGTCACTGTTATTCTTTAGAAAGAAAACTTGAGTTTAAGTCCCAAAAAGTGTTCACTTTTCCTCAGAAGATTGCTAAATATAGTGATGTTTTTCCTTCAGCAGTCTGTAACTACCCCAGAGCTAAGCAAGATATTATGATCCTATAGATGATGAGATGCCCTGTGCTGTGTCTATCCCCTCTCTGGTACCAGCCTTTGAAGATGTTTACAAAGCTGCCTGCAGGACACTGGTATCTTTTCCAGCAAGCCCCAAAAAGGTTTAGAGAAAATATAGCATTTCCTCAGATATGACCAGTCTCTCTTCTCATTTGACTGCTGACCCAGCTTGCCTGCACAAGTAAAAAGACATTGGTTTCATTCAATCCACTGCCCCTGACAATAAGGGAAAATCGTTAGATCTTCAAGGCAAAAGGATGTCTCTTTCTAGCAACCTTGCCTTTCAAATGATAAATTATCATATCATATTTGGAAATTTATTTTACACTGTGCATACAGTTTGGATGATTTTGCTGCATCTATACCTGCAGAGCAAAGGTCTTGTATGAATGAAATTGTTTCTAATTTGACTCAGATTTTGAAACCTGGTTTGAGAGGTATGCCTGAACACACATATATAGTCCAGAAATATGCTGTTACTTATGTTGTTTTCAGACTGTATGTTTGGTTATATAATCAAAACTTCTCTGATAATTTAAAAGCTGAAATTTTGATTGCACCTTTATGTGCAGATTCTCAAACATTGGGATGGCTGAGACAAATTAATGCTGGGAGTATCTAGGATGCTTCATGTACCCAGATTCTCTCCAAACAAGTCATCTTCTTTCATGGGGCAAAAAAAATGCTAGCCAAACAAATGTCAGGGATACAAAAATAAATGGCAGGAAGATAATTCTTCAAAACCAAACAAGAACGGTTCCTTTCTGAAAAATGATCAACCCCATGCAAAGGAATGATTATGCCGAGTCACAGAGCACCACTTAATTTTCCTTCAGATGTATTTTGCTGAGTGATGAAGTATCTGCAAGGAGAAAGTTGAATGCTGCATCAAAGGCTGTAGTTCTTCCAATTAGTTTGGTCCTCAAGTTCTTGAATCAGTGAAGTACAGCCCTGGGGAAACAAGATAGTCAGAAGGCAGCAGGAGAAAGGAAGGTAAAGAAAAACAATGGAAGAAGTAGAAAAGAACATGGGAAACAGACCAGTCTCCAGTGACTAGAAGATAACAATAAAACATAAATTCAAATAGTCTAAATAACTCAGTAAGTGACTTGTAAAAGATTAGACCCTGTAGACAATAAAATGCCCACTCACTCACCTGCACATCTTTAACAGCAAGAATAAAAGGCACACCTGCACATCTTTAACAGCAAGAATAAAAGGCACACAGCTGCTGGTAGCAAATGCTAACAATAATATTGTACAGTTCTAATAAACTTTTACCACTCTCCCCACCTGTGATTTAAGTGCACAGAGTGATTTTAAGAGACAGTATCCTCAGCTGACTGAGAAGAAATACCTGGCTAAATATCTCCGTATAAATTCTAAAGGTATGCACCCCCCCCCCCCACATCCCATTTGCACCAACCCAATGCACATACATTCTCATCAGTCTACTTTAATAGTGGTGTATGCACAGTCAGATCCTGTTAAAAGTACAAGACCCATAATTACAAGTCCCACAGCTATGAAGAATAAAATGCAAATGGCACATAATTAGTGTTTCTCAAAACCTTCTGTAAGGTGATTAAAGCACCCTGCTTACATACACACACACACACACACACACACACATATATAAATATAAGCATACGTATGTATACACATATATGCTAGGGTTGAGATAGCAGTATCTGATATGTGGAATTAGACCAAAGTACTTCAGTCTCTTTAGTATGTAAATTCCATTTTCACACTTTTTCTTACTTTTCCCAAGGATCACAGGTGCAGTTCTCACAACTTCAACATGAGCTTTTGCAGCTGTCAGGAAGCATATTTCAGCATCATTCAGTAATTCTGTTCATCCATTAATTCAGCAATACATCAGTTGACATTTTCAGCATTTTGACTCATGAAATGTGCTTGTAAAAAGAGTAGGTTGAAAAATAGAAATATTGCAAAGTCTCAGCTCTCTGGTAAAGAGGGATAGAGCCCTGGCTATGCCCCAAATGACTTGAGTTCAAATAGAGGCTCAGGAACTGAAAGAACTAGGCAGAGGTGCAGGAGTGTCACAGCTTTATGCTAGTGTACCCACTCAGAGGGGAGGGATGTGGTGGCTTCCTGACTGCAGTGCCACAACAGGGGTAGGTGAAGCTCATTCCTGAAAAAGCATTTCCTCAGTTGTTGGGAGAGGTGTGGACATGGCCTCCCAAGTCTTAATGATGGTAGCTTTGGCAGGGCTCATCAGGGAGCATGCATAGTCCTGTAGGGGTGCACTTGTAGCTCTTGTGGTGGTGATGCCACTAGAGAGGTGGGGTTAGGGATGCACACGGAAAGCCCTCATGGCTATGTGTTTGGCAGCCATGTTATGGACCATTTTCACCTGACAGAAGAAGGAATGGGTTCCGGTGGCTGTAAATCTAGAGGGGAATGAAATGGCACCAGAGCTGTAATCTCACTGAAGAATGAATGGTCAGCCATGACATCGGCTTGATGATTGTCCGGCATGGGGAGAGGAAAAAGCCCTATGAGGGAAAAAAAAACAGAAGTATTGCAGAAATGGCACAATAACAAACCTGCATGGAACTAAATAGTTTATAGTGCATATAGAGCCGCAATTACACTCTGAAATTGAAACAAAAAGGCAGGCTTTTTAATCACTTTTATGAAATAAGAAAGGTGCTTAATAAGCTTTTGTTACACTCCCTATAACAGTTATGAAAAGATCACCAGTGCGACATTACATCTCTTGACTTTTTTTGTTTTAAAATTATAGACATATCCAAAAAATAATGCTGGGTCAAAGGAGCAAAATCAAGAACACTTGACAAATATAGCTTTGCTTCACTTAAGTTAATAAACAACACATTTTGCATCAGCATTCATTTTCTGTATGATGAGCAGTATGAAGCTCTAATGTCTAGCATTATTGACTAACAGTAATTGCAAATGATGTCCTGGAAATTAAAAAAAATGTATAATGGACAAGGCAGAGGTATGAGAGAGAATCAGGCACACTTGATAGGTATCTTTATCAGAATACCTGAAATGGAAAACACTTGCAAACTTTACAGTAAGTGCTTTTACACACAGTGGAAGTGTGTGGAAGTGCTAAGCACTCTTACTTAAAAAAATAAATAAATAAATAATCTCAAGACTGCACAAAACACCTCCCTAAAATAGCCTATAATGAAAATAAATAGTGTCAGTAGTGGCAAAAATGGTAGCACACTCATTTTTGGTGTTAGAAGACTAGAAGGTTGAAAGCTCTGTTTGTACTCCTGGTAATTGAATTGCTGGCATTGCAGGGCAACATTGGGTGTCCTGCACTCCTGAGTACATCATCCTTTGCATGAGATGCTCAACCAAAGTCTCATCTCCCTGTTTTAATAGTTTTTCATATTCTCTAGGAATCATGGCACTAGACAGGTATGCTAATTTCCCCAGTAACACTGAATTAATGTGATGCACTTTTTTCTTGTACATTAATTTATACATCTCCCATAATATACAACTATCATTTATTTCCTTTATTATTAGATTCCATCATTTCTTATGATCTTCTTTGTCAAAATTTATCCCTAAAACAAATATTTCCTTTATAGAAAATTGAAACCTTCTATTTTAATTGTCAGCTAATCCTTTAATTTTTTCTTTAGTAAGCATCATACCTCTTTCTCTTAAACTTTCAACTAAATGCATAACTTCTCTCATCCGCTCTCTAGTTCCAGTTGTTATAATAATATAATTTGCATAAGACATAACTGGAATTTCAACTTCAATTTGAATTTTATAACTTGCATTCTTCATTTTCTGATTTACCGAACTACTGTATTCAAAAACAAAGCAAATAAAATACTACTCTTAGGACACTCTTGCCTTATACATTATTCATATCTGTTTCTTTACTTATCCATCATATAATTAAAACTCTTATTTTATTGTTCTTATAAGCTGTTATACTTGTTTAATCTTATTGTTAATATTGTACATGTCCATTATTTTCCACAGAATGCCATGCTGTAGAGAATCAAATGCTTAATTAGTATCACTGACCATAAGTTTTACATCTTCCTTCTTTCTGTTCATATCATCTATAATTTCTGTCACTATAATTAAAAATTTGAGACATCTCTTACCTCTTATACCATATACACTTTCCTCCATAACATACTGCATCTCACTTTATGTTCTCTTTTGTATTATTTTCATAAATATCTTATAGTCTTTATTATTTATGACTGTTGGTCTCCAGTTTTTTGTATCTTCTCTTTTTCCCTTTTTTCCATATAATTTTTAATATTCAACTTAAGTAATTCCTTATATGTCATTCCATCATTCAACCATGCATTAAATATGCATATTAAGCATTCTTTCTGCTAGCCTTAATTTTTATGTATTTCAAACCCAACCATATCTGAGCTTGATACTGATTCTACATTTAACTGTTTCAGTACCTTTTTTAATTTGTATAAAGTAATTTCCATGACACGGTCGGTATTATTTTCCTCAAAAAATGTTTTATCATTCCATTCCTTTATGTCATATCTCGTTTTACCAATCATTTATTCCATTCAGTAAAAACTAAATGAAAACTCCAGCCAAGCTAGAACTTCCACTGAGTGACCTCTCAAACCTATTGTATCAGAGGCACATGGGATATATGCAAATGACCGTTATGAACAGCAGATGTTTCAGCTATATGGCGATTCTGAATGTCCATGACATTTCTTTTTAGGTCATTTCAGTGGACAATTTCAGGCCAATAAAGCCAAACCCGACTAGTTGTGGATATGCATATTTTGGGCTTGTTATGACCTAATCAGCACACCACAAGCAGAATGCTTGACTAAACATAAGAAACACAGGGCTGATGTCCATTACCATTAGGCTGACTGCAAAATATCCCAACTAACAAACTAAAACAGAGTGAAAAGGTCATACAGAAAAAAACAATCAGTAAAAACTAAATGAAAACTCCAGCCAAGCTGAAACTTCCACTGAGTGACCTCTCGAACCTTTTGTATCAGAGGCACATGGGATATATGCAAATGACCCTTATGAACATAGTCATGGGCATTCAGAATCACCATATAGCTGAAACACCTGATGTCCATAAGCGTCATTTGCATATATCCTATGTGCCTCTGATACAAGAGGTTTGAGAGGTCACTCAGTTGAAGTTCTAGTTTGGCTGGCATTTTCATTTAGTTTTTACTGATTGTTTTTTCTGTATGAACTTTTCACTCTGTTTTAGTTTGTTAGGATATTTTGCAGTCACCCTAATGGTAATGTACATCAGCTGGATATAACAGCCCTGTGTTTCTACGCTTACTCAAGCACTCTTCTTGTGCTGTGCTGATGAGTTCAAAACAAGGCTAAAATATGCATATCCACAGCTAGTGGTGTTTGGCTTTATTTTCCTGAAATTGTCCATTGAAATGACTTAAAAAGCAGTAAGTCATTGACATTCAGAATTGCCATATAGCTGACACACCTGATGTTAATAAAGGTCATTTGTGTATATCCCATGTGCCTCTGATACAAGAGGTTTGAGAGATCACTCAGTGAAAGTTCTAGCTTGGCTGGAGTTTTCATTTAATTTTTACTGATTTTTTTTTTCTGTGTAATCATTTATTCCATGTAATTTACAACAATTTTCATAATTTGTTGCTAACTTTTCTTTTTTTTTGCCTTCTTTGTCTTTCATTTATCTCATTATACTACTATCCTTTTTTACTGTTTTACTTAAATAAGGTGAAAAAACTTCTTTTCTGCCTTGTAGAAAGTATTTTTGTTTATACAGTAGTTGTCTAACTCTTTCATAGTTTTCCTATAAATCTGTTTCTTTCTCATAATAATCTCTATTATTTTCCAAATATTTTGTTGATTCTCTGTGGTTAGCATATTCCTGTTATTTTTTTTCTTTTTTCATTTCTCTGTGTTCCACAATAGATAACTGTTATATTTTCTTTGCAAGCAATCCACCATTCCAACCAGTTGACGTAAAATACTCTGATGTTAATATGATCTTTTCATAACTACATGATAGCGTTCTTTTCTTTTTCATTCCATTACTTTTCATGTATTCTTTTATACCCTTTCCTATCTTTATTTATTCTTCATTATGATATATTTATATCCGCATTGTTAAATGATCAGAAAAAAAATCATAATAATTTCTTCTTCCATTATACATATTCCTTATGATACCAAAAGATTATTTCAGTTTTTGAAGTACCTCACTTATAAGCCTATGTTTTTTTATTCCATATAAGTAATTTTTCCACATTTTATTATTTCTATCATCCTTTAAAATCTTTTCCTGTTTTCTTTCTTTGCCTGTTAATTGACATTTGAAATCTCTCATAATTGTTAGGTCCATGTTCACAAAAACATAATCCAGTATTTTATGAAATAAATTCTCTCTCTCTTTACTGGTTACATATGCATATATATATATATATATATATATATATATATAGATAGCAATAATTATATATACTTTTTCTTGCCACCTTAAATCTAAAATAGTTGCTTTTTCCATTTTTTTACTAGTATAACAATCCAAATTTTTCATTACCCTGCATAAAATTGTTATTCCTGAACACTATTACCTATATTCCATATTATTTCCCATTCCATATTTTTTTGTCTGTAGTCTTTCTTCCTTTGTCAAAATCCTTGTATCTTACAAAATTATATCTGTCACGTTTATTGCACCATTCCAAAATTGCAATTATTCTAATATGTTTTATATTATTAACAGCTACAGAAAGAATCCTTAAATTGTTCCTTTCTCTGTGCATTAATTTATGGTATGTCATCCTGTAGTTGTTGTTATTGTGTCTTTCGGCTTTTCCCTGTTAGGGTTCGCCACAGCGGAACTCCGGTCCGCTAATGATTGGCAGTTGATTTTTACGTGCTGAGTTGCCAGTTGTAACGCACAACCTTCAACGAAGGTTCACGCATGTCTCCACGCAGAAGACGCTCTAGCTGAGAGTCAAACTGGTCATCGTCTTACTGTGAGGTGACCGCTAATCTTTTATAAAAAAAAAAAAAAAAAAAAAAGTCTTCATCCATTCACAGTCTTTTTGTCTTGTAGCTTTAAATTTTATTTTTTCTATCTTTAAATCTTCTACCAATTGGAGTCTTTCTTCTTACAATTTTTTAACTTGTATCCTATGTATGACTAACTTATGATTCTGTCTGTATTTCTTCTCCCTTTTTTATATTCCTCTATTTCTATCTCCTCTTCAATCCTTTTTAGCTTTCTATTTGCTCTGCTTTCTAGTACTTAGCTCATCCACTTTTTAATTACAGTCCATCCATAAATGCTCCCTCTTTTACATTTATAACATTCACGTTTGCTTCATGTCCCATTTTGCCATATGTATAACATTTCTTCTTATCATAATTATTAATTAAATGTCCTTAATTTCACAGAAATACCAAGTCTTTGGCACAATAGCCCTGTTGCCAACAACATTTATGACACTTGGAATACGTATAATGTTATCCATTTCCATTTTCAGAATAATATTACAATCCCATGCACCAGTCCTTAAAACCACATTGTCATTGACTTTTGATATGTCTATTATTTCTTTAAATCCATTTTTAAGATATTCT
The DNA here is from genome assembly GCF_019279795.1 of Protopterus annectens. Classification (NCBI taxonomy): domain Eukaryota; kingdom Metazoa; phylum Chordata; order Ceratodontiformes; family Protopteridae; genus Protopterus; species Protopterus annectens. Next base: position 707,765,902 of record NC_056750.1, on the reverse strand, counting down.
TTTAAAGTCTATCTACTTTCATTCAAAATTGTATATGTACTTTTATTTTAGTATTTTGAACAGATGCCTTTAATATGTATTCATTCCAAGGGTTATAATTCTGACTTTTTTAATAGTCACACAAAAGTCTTTCCATGGCTTGCACAGTCTCAACAAATGTCAGAAAGTTTCTTTGTTAATTAGAATAAATGCTATTACCTTTCAAACTTTTGTTCCCAGTGGCAAAATATCTGTTTAGTCCTTTTCCCTTTTTACATTGAATCATTTTTTTCTTCTCTCTCCCTCCTTCCAATGTAATTGCTGCTGCTATACTGCATACACCTTCTTACCACTGTTGCCCTCCGGCATCTCCTTTCCATTCTCTTTTATCTTTTCCATTATGCCACCTTAGGGAATCTCATTCTCTGTCTCACTTTGGTTTATTAAGTCTTGTAATAAATCATCCTGCAACCTTCCCAACTGGAGGGTTATAACTACATATTCCTCAATGGCTGCTTCATTGGTTTGACTAAACAACCCTTTCTGAAACACATCCACTGAATCCTCCAAAACACCACATGATACTTCTGAGATGGCATTTGACTCTACTCCCTGTTGTTGTTCCATCTTATGCACCATTTTCCCAGCCACCTCTGCAGTAGAAATGGCACATGTGCATGTATTTTTGTTACAGCAACAACACGAATACAAATCGATTATAGGGGAAGTTCTACAATGTTCTTGCCAAATTTTCCCTAGTAGTACTGCAGTGGTGGTGCTGCGGTAGCGTTGTCACCTCACAACAAGACGTTGTGCCATTCGATTCTCAGCTAGAGCATCTTCTGTGTGGAGACATGCATGAATGGGTGAACCTTCGTTGAAGGTTGTGCATCAGGTCTGGCAAACTTGGCACGTAAAAAATCTACTGCCAATCATTAGCGGACCGGAATTCCGCTGTGGTGACCCCTAACCGGGAAAAGCCAAAAGACACAAACAAACAAAAAATACGACCTTGGTTTATCCTTAAAAATAGGTCACTACCACAGTGGGACTAACCTGATGAACAAAGGATAAAAATAGTCTGACTTCCAAAATGACTACACACTCAGTAACAGCTTAACTTCAGCTCTCCCATTGTGAAATCAGAAACACAGAAAAGACGGCCAGTGAATTTGTATTTTTGGGTAAATTTCAGTTACTGGGTGGTAAGTGTACTGCCTGGATGCCAGCAAAGGAGAAATGTAGACACCCTGAAAGAAATTCAACCACAAAAGGTGAGGAGAAAACATTGGGTAGAAAGAATCCTGCAGCTAATCAGCAAAACACAGTTCAAGTACCAGCTTTCATACAAGACATGACTTCCAGTAGTCTAGATGAAAAAAATAAGTCAGATGTGCTTAGAGCTGATTAAAACAAAATTAAACACTGGAAGACTCTATCAACTCAAATAACAAAAGGCTGGAAAAAATAGAAGAAGCTTTAAACACATTCACATGAGCTCAAAAAAACTGCAAAAATCAGAGCCCAAATTAAGAAAAGGGTGACTGAATATGAGACTGCTCAAGAAGAGATGATTCAAAAAATGGTAGAATTCAAGGGCAGAGCACATAGGGAAGCCCTGAGATTTTCTGCTGTACAGCAGAAGGTGGAAGGAACAGCCTTTATTCATTTTATAAAAGCACAAATAAGCAACTAGACTGGTATTTCACAGCAGAAGTTGTTAATTGAAAGGGCACATTGTGTGTGTTCCAAACCTGGCAATGAGAAAGCAGCCAAGACCTCTAATACTAAAGTTGCAATCCTACCAGCAGAAAGAGTTGATTCTGACAAAACTGTGGCACATGGACAAAGCACAGAAAGTTGGAGACAGCAGAGTATTTGTGGAAAATGATTATGCACTTTACACCAGGCAGAAGAGGAGTAAATGTATTTCAGTAATCGGAGAATGTCAAGAGACAGATCTAAGATTCATACTGCTGTATCCAGCTATCTTCTGAAAGTTTTTCCTTGAGGATCAAAGTCATTGTTTGATGCACAGCAAGGTAAGGAGGAAATACCTTTCTTTGTCCGACAAAAGTGAGCTATCAAGCAGAAGGGGACTCTGTTTCTTATTCTTCTGATAATAAAGCTAATAGAGAGACTTTGCCAGTGAATCTTTTTCCAATGTTCCAAAGGAAAATGTTTGAGAGACAGGGAAATCACATGAGTTGACTAGAAGAACCAGGAGTACATTGGAAATTAACCAGTGACTATTGTTGGGGAAGTAGAGATCAGTGGGGAAAAAACAGAATCTTGGAAATTAATGAATAAATGTGGTATTTCAAAGCATCTGTCACATTTTTGAAATACTGCTTAACAAGCAAACCTGGGAATACTGTACTTTTTGACTTTGTTAAACTTGTAGGGGACTCAAAAGTATATGTTCTACTTCATGTCATTAATGTTTGGAAGAACACTAAGGGGGGAGGAAAGAGTTAGGTGTAAGTAAAACAGTTTTTGTTCTTAACAGCATTTTTATAAAACATGACATATACTACATGTTAAATGAAGTATTTTGGTTATTTTAGTGTGTCATAGGGATACTAAAGTAAGCAGGTGCCCTTATTTTCTTCTTCCTCTTGCATCTTGTTTAGTTTAAAGAAATGTAGGCAATACATTGAAAAAGAGAAAAAGCCTTAAATGTTCACAGTGCATCATGAGAAGCTTATAGCTGAAGGCCACTCTGTATTTAGTTCTCATGTTTCTGTGGAGACAAGCTGATAAGAGGGCAATAAAACAGCTTACTTTTTCTTTCATTGGCAAAACGATAATGTTTTCCAAAATCATTCAAGTTATTTTCTACATCTGGGAGAGGAATAACGATAAGACAAAAACAGACAGCACTTACTGTCAGTAGAAGCACAAGCTGAAATGTGTGTCTTAGCATGGATAACCTTAATTATAGGTCAGTTAAAGGTGTAAATGCAGCTGCCAGTCTGGGACAATTGTTTCTATTAGTAGAGAATTTACATATTCCTTAAGGTACAAAAACTGGGCTAGGCTAGACAGAATTTATATTTCACAGGAGCATATGCATTTAGCTGAAAGTTTTGATATGCATCCAATAACTATTTCATATCATGAGACACTGGAACTTTCCCACCTATCTGTTAAACAGAGGAATTTAAGGAATGGGTAGTGGAAATTATTCAGGAGTTATTAGGGAAGATAGAAATTTCTTCAGAAAATACAGCTAGCGTATGGGATCAAATGAAAGTGGAGTTTAAAAATAGGGCAGAAATAAACGAGAAAGAGATATGATTAAGATGTAACAAGAATTGCTTAGAGGGACTGACAGATGTTAAAGTATTGCAGGATAAGGGGAATTTTACAGTACAAGAAGAGGTACAATTGCAGAGTGCTAAAGAGAAAAGAAGGAACTACCTGGATAATGTCCATAAGTTTAGAAAGACGCTGTTAAGCAACTGTTTTTTTTTTTGATAACTCCAGAACACAAAAACATTTAGTACCATAGCTCAGGCAATAGAAAGTAGAAAGGTTGTTGCCAAGCTAACAACAAGAATAACCAGAGATCCTGTAAAGGTATTAGAAATATTTTGTAAATTTTATGAATATCTGTATAAAGCAGATAAATGTGGAAGTCAAGAAAAAGTATAAATGGAAATATTTATGAAAGAATTAAATATGTCACGTTTAGAGATAGATGAGGTTCAGGTATTAACAGGATAGGAGGGGATGAGATAAGAATGTAATGTATAACTTCTCTATAGAAAAGTCTCAAGGAATAGATGGCATTCCTTTGGAAGTTTGGAAGCTAGGAGAGAAGAAAGTGATGAAGATCTGGAAGGCTTTGTTTAACAGTATTTTAAAGGGAAGACAAGCACCAACATCCTGGAAGAAAGCTGCTGTGGCTGAAATATCAACAGCTGGTAAAGGCCTAACAGATCCAGCTTCATATAGACCCATTTTAATTCTAATTCATGATTATGAAGTGTTACATCTGTAATGGCAACAAGAATGGCAAAGGTGTAGCCAAGCTTGATAGATATGGATCAGAGTAGTTTTGTGGAGTGTAAGCAAACATTTGACTGTATTAATAGAAGAATGATCTGAAGGGAAGCAGAATGAAAGAAAATGCCACTGTTAGTGGTGGGTCTTGATGCAGAGAAAGCATGCAACAGAATAAGCTGGGATTTTACGAGTAGGGAAATGGAAGTATTTGCATTCCCTTGCACAATAATAGATTTAATTAGGAGGAGATATGAGGGATCAGAGGGGAAATTTAACTTGAGTGGGGGGTTTTCTCTGATAAGTTCAGTTTGAACAGAGGAACCAGGCAGGGGCATCCTCTTTGTTGTTTGCATTATATTTAGAACCACTGGGAAAGAAAATAAGGGGCTCAGAAATTCAAGGATATAATTGGTATGGTAATCAAGAAAATTTGTCTTTATTTGCAGGTGATATTATTTTATACCTGATAAAGCCGGGAAGGGGCATGTCAGTGTTGTGGAACATTTTGAGACAGTTTCAAGTATTTTCAGGATACAAAATTAATGAAGATAAAAACAGAGGCAAATAACTGTAAACTATGTACGCAGACACAAATTGGTTCAGCAATACCCATATTTATGGGGACATGAAAAAATGAAGTACTTAGGAGTATGGGTTTAAAATAATTTTCTTATGGCAGCTAAGGATATGTTGGATGAGAATAAACAGAAGATATTATAAAAACTGAGAAACTGGAAGCCCTGTTTTATGGATATGGATAGCAAGATACAAGCAGTGAAAATCTTTTAGTCCCTTTAATTTTATACACTGGTCAGGCACTTATCAACCAGAGGAGAAGTTGTGGATAGCAGTTAAAGAGTTGAACACTTTTATCTGGGAGGGGAAGAGGGCAAGAGTCAAGTAGGATAAGTTAAACCTTCCAATAGAGCAAGATGCTTTACCTGATTTGAAGGAATATTTCAGAGCTATGCAGTTAAGGCTCCTATACATAGCACAAGCAGAAAGCTATAATTCAAAGTAGAAAGGGATGGTGATGAAACAGAGGGAAGGCTCAAAAATAAGAATAGATTGAGAATTTGGATGCAGACCCTTAAAGTATAACAATAGCTATACAAAATATTATAAAGCATCAGAAAGTATTCTAAGAACTAAGCCAAAATGGGAACTGAAAAAGGATATTCTGCCAATAGAGAGGACTAATAGGCAAGAAGGGCTGGAATTTATTGGATACAACTAGCAAAGGAACCAAAGTACTGGGAACAGATATCTAGAGAGGGAAAGGTAATACAATGGTAAGAGGCCAAGAATGCATTTGGACTGCAGTCTAGAGACTGCGTTCCCTATCAAGGATTGATGTCTAATATAGGCAAAGAAAAAGGAAAAGGGGGATCCAAAGTGAAAGACCATCATTGCTAGCATTTTTAGTTTTATCTAGAACAGAAGCCACTGTTAAAAAAGGGTAGGACATATAGAATATTGCACGATAAGTATAGGAATCAACTGGAAAAGAATAGAAAGGATTGGGAAGAGAGACTGGGTAAGCAATTCACAAAGAAACAATGGAAATATATATTTTTTTACCTCCCAAATATGCAACTAAGTATAGAAGATTTAATATTTTTGCTTGGAAGTGTTTGCATAGGTATTTTATACCCCAACCAGAGTCCAAAGAATTTTATTTCCAGCTCAGGTAGATTATAAATGTTGGAGGTGTGATAGAGAAGAAAGAGGTAATTGGGAACATATATTTTTTTTTTTGGGGGGGGGTACTGTAATGAGTTGTCAGACTTTAAACATGCCCTACAGATGACTCTGTCAGAAATACTGGAGTGAACTAATTGGTATAACTAATGAAATTATTTTTTTGAGCTGTGATACAGGATCTGAATTGACTAGACAAAGTGAGGATTTGCTGAATTTAATTATGGTGACTGCCAAAAAAGCAATTTCTGGAAAATAGACAAAGTGTAAATCAGTCATACTAGAAGTGGTGAGTATAGTAACAGAGATAAAGGAATTTGAAGTGGGATCTGTAGAAAAGGATTGGAGCAAATTACATAGAAAAAATGGAAATTGTGGTAGCAGTTCATACAGAATAATGTGATGGAGGAGGAATGAGGTGAGGCTTAAGGGAGGGCATGTATTGAATGATCTATGTAATATTTGATTGACAATGACTGTATAGAACATCATATGTGATATGTAATGTTTGTAACCGAATATGTCAATTTGGTTTGTATTCATTTATATAAATGTGTGATTGCTGATGTTGAAAGTGATAATTCAATAAAGATGTTTTTTTGTTTAAAATAAATAAATAAAAATAAAGCCCATTAAAAGAAGCTCTCCCTTTATAAGGAGTTAACTAAATTACATAGAAACGATTATAAAAGTAAATGAAACACAAGAAGAGAAGTACTGCAGAGGTTAAGTTTTTTCACTTGCAACTTCCATGACTTCAGCAAAGACAAAAAAGTGAAGAAATGAAAATTTGTAAATTAAAAGGAAGAAACCTATGTCAAACCTTATGAAACCATAAAAACTAAAGGAATCACTATGAGAAAATGCTTCAGGTAGGTTGAGCTTTTCTGGATGAAGATAGCTCTGGCGGGGCACATCTGGGAGCATGTATGCTCCTGTAAGGAAGTGCTGATAGTTCCTCTGGTAATGCCACCAAGGGGATGGGAGTATGGATGCACATAGAAACTCCAAATGGCTGCCTGTTTGATAGCCATGTCACGGACCCCTTTAACCCAATAACAGAGGACATAAAAAACAACTATTGTGAAGATATACTTCAGGCACTCTAATTTCCACAAAAAAAAAAAAAAGCTTGTATAATGGTTAAGTTGTTTACCTCACTGACCACAAATATATTTGTGCATGTGTTTGTGTGTGTATGTACATATATATACGTATATGTGTGTGTGTGTATATATATATATATATATATATATATATATATATATATATATATATATAAATTCCTATTACAAGAACGAAAGTTCACTACTTCGAATTTGTAATAGGAAGCCTCACTTTTGCGAAAGTTCACTTTAATGAAAGTGAACTTTTGCATAAGTGCACTTCACCAAAAACACCGCAGCACAGTGGAGGACATAAAAAACAAGCTATGTCCTCCACTATGGTGCGATAGTCATGGACCTTAGGCTTAGGGTACGGGTTAGGGTAAGGGGTTAGTTAGTAAAGCTATCCCCTTACCCTAATCCATGCCCGTAACCCTAAGGTTCGTGACTATCACACCATAGTGGAGGGCATTGCTGTGTCCTTTACTGTGCTGCAGTCGTCACAGACCTTAGGGTTAGGGCACGGGTCATGGTAAGGGGATTGCCCACAAAAATCTACTTTTTTTAAATTTAAGCAGATGAACTAGCCCCCTGCACCCCCACGCCCCATGCAAATTATATATATCAACTCTGATATTGTACTACAGTGAAGAAAATGGTACATTTCCCCATCCTTGCTATACCGCTCTCTTCATTCAAAAGCTTTGAGTTTTCAAAAACTCGATCATATGGTCTCGACCATATGAATTTCAAGTTTCTGAAAACTCGATCAGCTGATGGAAATCCACACATGCGCACACACATATTTTAGACTTATATATATGGATAGATATTTTAGATATTGAAAAATGCATAAGATGACAAGTATAGTGCAACCCTGAACCACAAACAAAACTACTCAAAAGAATAAAGAAAAAAAATCGTATACAGCATTATCAGCCACCATAAGTAAACTTTTTTTTACAAATACATAAGAATAAAAAAAAAATAGCCTAGAACAAAATCAGACTTAAAACAACCCAACAAAGGCAGACTACCAGAACAAATGACTCCATGACCCCAGAACAACTAGATCAAGCAATAGGAGTCTTTGTCTTTGAATTTAAAAAAAAAGAAAAGGTGGAACTGAGTAAAAACTGGCAACAGTAAGATGAATTGTTGGAAGCATAGACAGATATTGATGTCAAATATGGACCCTCAATATTCCATGGTAACACATCTGAATTTATGGAAACAAAATCTGTTCTACAGTCAAAACAGGCACACCTCAAAAAGAGAGAAAATAGGCAAACCGACACAAGCACAGCCACTAAGTCCTGCAGATACTGAAAAGCTGTACATGACTGGGACAATAGGAACCCACTCCATAGAAGCTCTAATAAACATGATATTTTTAACAATGGACTGTACTTTGATTTACGGACATCTGAACAATACATCTTAAAATGGGGAGACCTATCATTTAATGCATCAGAAAATGAGCAAATATCTAGAATGCAATGAAAACAACAAGAACTGGAGAAACCCAAAGACATAGAATAAATAATCTAAAATTGTTGCAAAACAAATATATTCCAGAATCAGCATGCAAACAATAAATAAATTAATGCAGCATAAAACCTAGAGAAACACAAACTGAATATGTTGCTTTCTGCTTGGCACCAAATGTCAATTACAAAGAAGGAGTGTGGTACAGAGTATTGATAATAACACAAAAAATACAAACTATGATGAAAACATGAGCACTACAACCAGATCTACCAGCAGGAAACATGCATATAGATACTAGTAGACAAAACCTTCCCACCAAATGAAGTTCAGGAAGTCTCTGGACACAAAAGTCCACAATCAGTAAATGGCTATAGCTCCTTATTTGAGTTAAAGCAAAAGAGAACTACATGATAGTGTGCAAACAGTGGAAACACAGAAGTCACTCACGTCTTAGCAAAAAAACATAAAGTACAACAACAGAAAGTACAACATACAGCAACATGACAACATTTACACAAAATAACCCACTGCCAGACCTAGTCAACTTCAACTTGTTCTAACACAAAGAGCACATTCATTGAAAAGTAACCATACCAATGCACAAGTACTTCAGTTGAAAACAGGAGCATCTTATAATAGAAAGGCACAGTATCTCAGGAGGATTAAACAAGGTACAAAACTGTTTCTAAATTGTTGAGACTTAGTCATAAATTCTGAATCTGTCATTTCAGAAACTTCACAAGACAACACAAAGAAACAGTAATTAAACAAAAATGAAACAACATAAGTATCAAGAAAAGACAACTAACAAAGACATCTTATGCAGTACTTTAGATAAAAAAATTTACAAAAGTATATAATAGTGTAAATCATACATATCGGAGCATGTGTTTGTGTCTCTTTATATTAGAAAGTTTGCATATAATGAATAGATGATATACAAATGTCTAACTCCATGTACTACAAAGATTTACAATAAGGTGTATGATTGTAGCCTTTGCATGTTATGTGTTCTCGAAATGAATGCCAAATGCTACCTC